>NC_080670.1:164553579-164753579 GCF_030247195.1 Topomyia yanbarensis
GCACATGACACAAACACTACATCACTAGCTGGTGGAAAATAATAAACAAAGACGGCAAAATCAAATGGGATTGTTTTCAACCAGGAAGCTGCAGAAGTGTTCGTGAGACCGGGCGACAAGAACTCACTGGTCCAGGGTTGTTAATGCGATACATTTTTCACGATAATTTATCGGCGTTACTCGTTAACGATAATGTATCGTCATCGGAAACTCCGTTAACGATAATGTATCGTCGCCTTCATCGTCATCGTCGATAATTGTATCGTCGTTTTCATCGTCATCGTCGGTTCATCGGTTATCGCGATACATTTTGCGTTACTTTCCCGTTTATTGCAGTTGAAGTTGATGCGGTTAACTTTCAATTGTTTAGAAATAAATACCTATTGAAGGACATGTTGTTGGCAGTTGAAAATCAATAATTTTGTACATTTCAATACGCAGAAGGGTCCGACGATGTGTCAAAATTGAATTTTTTCAACTTTTCGAGTAAGTTGGTGCACAGAAGAGTCCCAGGTGCATAGTGTTTCCAAGCGGCAAAAAGGTGACCAAAATTGTTTTGACCATGAAGAAAAGCTATTGTGCAATTAGTAATTTTTAGCACGCAAAAACATATATTGAAAAAACTACTAAACCACTATTATTAGGCCATTCACAAATTACACTACACATTTAAATCGTGTGGTGATTAACAGATTTTATTATAATTTTAATTTAAACCAGAAGATTTCGGATTTTAAAAAGGAGAATATACATACATATTTCCAACATTTGATTTCCTTTTCTAGTTAGGAAGCTTTTAGCCCCCTCCTCCGTTTCTTCTCTCCACTATGTAACAAGATGCTTCATGCTTCCTTCTTTTACCCTTAAATATGTAGTGTAATTTATGTACGGCGTCATAATAGTTTTATTCGTTTTTTGAATACAGTGAAGACCCGTTTTTATCAGCCCCTTGGCGAATTATAGGATGATAAAACGATGACATTGACAAAATCGGCACATATTTTTTCTGGTTCTGAAGAGACGAAGTCGAAACGCAAACACCTGGACCAACATTTTTTTTCTTTCTTTTTAATAAACCGGAGCGGTTAAAATATTTTTCTTTAGTTCCTCGACAAAGCCTCATAATCCGTTCTGATCATTTAGCAAAAAATTCCCTTAAGGAGGTCTTACAGTACAGTATTATTATTTTTGTATATTTTGCATCTCTAAGATAAGAAAAATATGCTAAAGGAGGAATTTATTCCTAGAGCCCACCAAACGATTTTGATAGTGTTTGTTTTACAGATTCGTATTGGTATTCGTCTGCGAAAATTTGCGGCTTCCGTACCAAAATATTGCTTTTTGGGCACTAAAACATTCGATAACTTCTAAGTTGTAAGAGATAGGGTAAGGTGGGGTAAATCCGACCGTTGGGTAAACCCGACTCCCCTCTGTTATCGAAAATAGGAAGCACTACGCGAACTAATATCAATGTTATCTTGTAGAGCATCGAAAATTATCATAATGGTGGTATGATAGCATTTTATTAGTCTACATTGAGATACTCAAACGACAAAAAGTGTGTTTTTAAAACTTTTGATTTGATTTTTGTGCATCATTGACTACAGGATAGTTTTATGCTATCACTATAACAATTAGAAATTGTTATAGTGATAGCATAAAAATTGTAAGTGGATTTAAATTCTTTGATTAAAGCTTTAAAAAGTGCACAGATGAATTTGGGCCAACTTTTTTTTCTTTTTTTAATTGCATCGTAATGAAAAATGACGCGGTGGGGAAAATATATTTTTATTGTTATTATTTAATATTTTTTTGCACAATGGTTCATAATTACAAACGAAAGACACAAAAACGTGATGAATATAGTGTTCGTCGAGCAATGGCTCCGATGTAAATGGGAACATCTTTACGTGCTACTGCTCGTGATTTTGACATTCCAAGATTGACATTAAATTCCATTTTCTTCATTTTACAATTCAATAACGTAACAATCATTTATTTATCATTGAAAAACCATAAAATTTGGGTAATACCTGTACTAAATCAACCAAAAACATAGGCGGTCGGGTTTACCCCACCATTTTTGAAAACAGCAAAAATGAACGTTTTCGTACAACGCTTGAATCTCAAAATTTTCCCAAGATACGAATGAAACGCTTTACTTGGAAAGTTGCTCAGAAGTCTAACCTGTAATTTGGTATATAAAACGACTTGATCCGATGTAAAATGAGCATTTTGCAGCCAAAACCATTTACTAGGTCGGATTTGCCCCACCTTACCCTACAAATAAACTTACATTACAAAAAATCTGTATTTTCTTATGCTGAACAACATCTTGGTACATTTTGAAATTCTACAAAATTACCAGGAAAAGTATTTTGAAAAAAGCAATTTTCAGGGGTATATCAAAGAAATCTCCACAAATGTAAATTAAAATCGATAGATAGACACATAGTCTCTTCAGCGAAGTTAATACTTAAGATATTCTCAACAACTTTGCCAAAGAAAGTTTTTTTTAATTTTCATAAACATAAGCAAAAACTTTCTTCTCAGCTTTAGAGGAATTAATCACCCAACTAATACTTTTTAAATGCAAAAAAATATAAATAAACTTTGCTGAAGACACTATAACTAAAAATGTCTTTCGTGGTTCAAATAACTTCTTTCACCTTTTTGCCAATTTGGATCCTCGTGTGAATTGAAAATGTCCAAAACTATCGATTTTCAACTGCCAACAACCTGCCCTTCAATATAAAAAGTTCGCAAAAAGTTGAAAAAAATTCAATTTTGATGCACCGACGGTACATTGAAAATGCCCAAAACTATTGATTTTCACTTACCAATAACTTCTTCAATATAACAAACTTTCCTCAAAAGTTGAAAAAATCCATTTTGATACATCGTCGAACCCCCTGTGTATTGAAAATGTCCAAAACTATTGATTGTCAACTGCCAATAACTTTCCCTTCAATATAAAACTCCCGAAAAGTTGACAAAAAAAATCCATTTTGACACATCGTCGGACACCCCCCCCCCCCCCTCCTGTGCATAGAAAATGTCCAAAACTATTGATTTTCAACTGCCAACAACATTTCCTTCAATAGCTATTCATTTCTAAACAATTGAAAGTTAACCGCATCAACTTCAACCCCAATAAACGGGAAAGTAACGCAAAATGTATCGCGATAACCGATGAACCGACTATGACGATGAAAACGACGATACAATTATCGACGATGACGATGAAGGCGACGATACATTATCGTTAACGGAGTTTCCGATGACGTTGACGGGTGGTTAACGTTATCGGCGATGAAGATTAATTATCGATTAACAACCCTGGTAAGCACGTGGTAAAAATAAGTATGGCGTCCGGGATCACAAAAGAGCAAATGTTTACATCACTAACCAATCAGAATGAAGTATGGGACCACGTGCTTCTGTTTTCTTCTTCATTTCTACTTGTTTGCCCGAAAAAAGTGACAGCTGATGCACACATAGAAAAAAAAAAAAATGTGTACACCTGTATACACCTCGGGTCAAACCATTCGGAATCCTGAATGGAGTCAGTATAGATTCCAGCTCAAATACAACAACCGATTCCGAAATCGATTGAGTCCGAATTGCTCGGTCAAACCATTCGGATTTTGATTCGGAATCCTGAATGGAGTCAGTATGTATTCCAAATCAAATGCAACAACCGATTCTGAGTCGGAATCGGTTGTTGCATTTGATTTGGAATCCATAATGACTCCATTCAGCAATCCGAACCGGTTCCGGAATGAGTTTAACTTAGAGCACTCTAGTTAGAGTGTGGCCAAGAGGCCATGACGTATCCAAACGAACATGAAATTTGACGTATTTACAATAGAAATACGTCAGATTTCTGCTCGTTTGGATACGTCAAACGCGTCTTGGCCGCACTCTAACTAGAGTGCTCTAGTTTAACTGGGTGCCCACTGAGACGTCCAAAAAATTGTTTCAAAATCGTTCAACACGGGTCCAACGATGGACGTTTGTTGAACGGTTATTTGGACGTTGTCCAAAATGTTCCAACGAACGTCCTTCATTGGACGATTTTGAAACCAACCGTTTCTTAGAGGGTGGTTCCCGATCAAACCATTCGGAATTTGATTCGGAATCCTGAATGGAGTCATTATGGATTCCAAATCAAATGCAACAACCGATTCTGAGTCGGAATCGGTTGTTGCATTTGATTTGGAATCCATAATTACTTCATTCAGAAATCCGAACCGGTTCCGGAATGAGTTTAACTGGGTTGTTGCCGAGGGTCTGCCCCAAAGGGAAGAAGAGCGTGTCCAGGTAAGAATAAGAAGAGTGGCAGATTTGACAAGCGCAAAACAGATTCAAGATAATCTGCATAAGGTGCATGCATGTGTGTACAATAATATTATTGGTGACAAACGCCTTGAGGACCTCAAAAAGGCTGAAAGCACTAGTTTCTATATTCAAAACATTGTTTTAATTAATTTTGATTTTAACAACTTCTTTTTTCTGGTAGTAAAGCAGTATTTACGCAATATAGATGTTGCCAATTGTAAAACCAAAACTCTCGCTTTACGTATGCCTATACCTTATCTGGTATCATCTTGGGTTTTCACGTCATTTGCAGCTTGACAAGACCAAAATTTGACAAGACCATAATTTGATGTTGGAACGGTCTATCCCTGAGAATCATCATAGGAAGGGCAATCCCTCGCTGCCAGTATCCCGGTTTTTATAATAAATTTGATGGAAAAAGTTAATTTTTTGTCAGAAACGGTTGTTGCATTTGATCGAATTCGTTGCCATAATTCTCGCACAAATCGCGCAAAACGCTCGCAGAAACTCTGCCAGCATCAATTTCGCTTTGCTCAACTTTTGCTAACTTTCTGCTTGCCACGCTGACCGGGCTAGGGCTTGACCGGGTTGCATTTGAATTGGAAACCATACTGACTCCATTCAGAAATCCGAACCGGTTCCGGAATGAGTTGGGGCACAGATAACAGACGTTTAGGCTCGATTTGAATCGGGTGTAAATACCCGCTACTGAGATTCCGAATAAATCAGACGTCTGAAACACGTTTGGCAAACGTTTGTAGATGGCGCAATGATCGATGCAATGCAGTTAGAGTGCAGCTGTCAAACACGTATAGTAAACAGTTGCGCAGATGGAAGTAGTGAAACACGGATTTCCAACGTTTATCAATTTGAAAGTTTACACAGGTTTTTGAAGAAATTTTGTTCTAGCCTAAACGTCTGTTATCTGTGGTTGGGGGTTTGAAGACAACCCTCTAAGAACGGTTGGTTTCAAAATTGTTCAATGAAGGACGTTCGTTGGACCAATTTGGACAACGTCCAAATAACCGTTCGATAAATGTCCATCGTTGGACCCGTGTTGAACGATTTTGAAACAATTTTTGGACGTCTCAGTGGGAATGTACACACGGACTACACAGATACGAAAAACTACCAAAAGTTGAGCTCTTTTGACTCAATCTCGGGGCATCGTGGAATAAGGTAAAATTAGGTAAACCGTGTTGAAGGTAGTTTCCCTTTAATCACGGCAAAAACCACAACTCATTGACAGGTTTTTTATACTAAACCTTGAATTATATATGCCTAAATTTAAGTTGAATCTACCTAATTTTGCGTATACCTCAAACAACTCAAAAGTACCTTATTCCATGGAAGGCCTCGACTGAGTCGAATCCCGGTCAAAAAAAATGCGGACGAACATGGACAGGCGATTTAAACAGTTTGACGTTTAACTCAACTCGCCTGTGCTAAATGCCCCTAGGAACAAATGCAATTTGCGAATGCGATTTAAAGGCGATTTCAACACATAGACAAATTTTCTGGCGGCTGAAAAGGACTTGGTTGTTTATTCTGCGGGTTGTTTTATTTTTCCGTGCACAGAGGCTGTCATTCAGAGATGCCAGGTTTGCAGACAAGTCTGCAAATTCGCAGACTTTTAATATAAGCTGCAGATTTTTTCGATGATGCAGATATTTGCAGATTTTCTAGTTTGGTTGCAGATATTTGCAGATTTTTTAGTTTTGTTGCAGATATTTGCAGATTTTTGAATATAAAGGCTTTTGGTTACACTAGCTTTCCTGACATTTTTTGTTCTTCCCAGACATTTAAAATTATTGTTGCAGACATTTGAAAAAAGTACCTGGCATCTCTGCTGTCATTTGCACTTAGTACCGTTTGACATGTTTCCCTAGCCTTTCCTGTTGCAAGTTTGAAGAATTCCCAATAATAAAATTCGTTTTTATTTTCGAGTTGTGAACAAAACGATAGCAAATTATTTTGTTTTGCGTTACTATAACTATGGAAAGTGCAATAGACATACAAAATATATGCCGTCTTTGTTGCAAGAGTAAGAAGCGGTTGAACGATATCGCCGTTCTCGAGAAAGACGAGAAATATCCGTTGAAACAAATTTTCACCGATACTCTGCGGTTAGAGGTAAGATGAAGCTTCTATGTTTGCTATATTCTCAATTATAAACAGTTTATAATATTCTACACACAGTATAATTCCGAGGACGGTTTACCGCAAAGCATTTGCAAATTATGCAGCACAGAAGTGCTCAGGATTCACAAAACAGTGGAAGGTTACCGGGCCAATGATGTGCTACTTCGGAATCAGTTGAGAAGTACTGTCAATAACGATATAAAACCAATGCTGTCAATAGAAATTCTAAGTCAAACAGAGTAAGTTTCTTTGATGGTTGACAGAAGCCAGAAATATTTCTTTTCCATTAGACAGGATGACCCGATCATCGATCAACCTGATATCAAGGAAGAAGAACCGGAATATCTCGAAAATTATAGCCCAGCTTCAGATGCGGAATGTTTTGATAATCACAATTCAGCCTTAGATACGGAATATGTTGAGAATCAAAATTCGGGTTCGGAAACGGAAGACCAGGATGAGTGGCCACCACGTGACGAAATAAATGGATCGAATGTACTGGCAGTGTCGCCGAAAACTCTACCAAAGGGGTCGTGTATACTAAAATCAAAATCGACTATTCCTGAGAACAGGATACACCCACAAAAATCACGGCGCCATCGCCGGGATTCGGAACATCCTTATCGCCCTCGTTTGAATGATTTTAAATGCTACATCTGTAAGAACGAATCTTTGGAGTCCAAGCAAGCTCTACTTGCTCATTTGCATTCCCATTCTGATCAGTTACCTTACACTTGCACCATCTGCGTAATGGAAACGATAGTTATTGAAAGTGTTACGACATTAAATATACACAAACGTATGCACGAGAATCCATACAAATGCGATTACTGCGATCGACGGTACACCGATAAACGTAACATCGGTCTGCATGTGCAGTATTATCATCTGGGAGAAAGTGCTCCCTGTCCGTCCACTTGTGAGCAATGTGGAAAAGTTTGCCCTTCAAAACTGTCTTTGAAATGGCACCAGGTTGTTCACACCAAACCGCTGACATGTGAACAGTGCGGCAAAGTTTTCACTCAAAAGAGTAAACTTCGCCGGCACACTCAAAAACGCCACGGACAAGCCAAACAGTTCCTGTGTCATATTTGCAATAAAATTTTGCATTCGCTCGACGCAGTTCAACTTCACATTGAGAACTTACATTCGGAGAAACAGTTGCCCTGTTCGTTTTGTCCGAAAAAGTTAGTACTTTGAGTTAAGTAACGTTACTCCATGAGTTAATTTGGAATTCGTTTTTTCAGATTTAGTGCCAAGCAAATGCTTCGAATTCATGAGAACAAACATAAGCGTGATCCTAGCTATAAGCCTCCGCAAAGCTATAAAGAACACTACACACTTCTGGACGGCGCCGATGAAGGGTGGTCGCAGTGTAAAATATGTGGCACCAAGTTCAAAGGAAAAACTATCTTTCCGCATATGAGAACGGTACATTTTGCGCAACAATACCGCTGCGAAACTTGCGAAGCTACTTTCAAATGCAAGGAAAGCTACGATGCGCACGTCCTGGAGCATGCGTTCGGCAAGACGTTTCGGTGTGCAATATGTGGTAAGGAGTTTTCCACGAAGAAGTTTCTGGTAACACATCTTAAAACGAAGAAACATAGGGATCACCCGTTGGCAAAAAATCTGGACTGGTTAACTGCTCAAGCTAAAGATTTCAAGCATAAGGTCGAAGGTACTCTGCATGATCAGGGGACGGAAGAACTCGATTCGGCTGTCGCTGGATTGATGCAAGGTAGCACTAAGTAACTACGATAAGTTTTTGTTGGTTGACCAAAAATAAATATCCATTTTTAGAGCTCTGTGACTTTTTTTATCCCTTTACGGGGTGCCAACCTTCCAGATTTATCTGGATTCTTCCAGATTTTTGAGCCTCGTCCATACATACAGATTTATGTTTGTCTGATCCAGATTTCAGGGAATTTGTCCAGATTTATCAAGACAATTTTGAAATATAACAAAATAAGTTTCAAGAATGCATCTGTAGCTGGCCGGGCTACGTCGTTATAAGATTAATTCAAATCGGATTTCCTTCGGAAAAGGCGTAGGTTTGCCGATGAGAACGAATGGATCCTATTGAATTAATGGTGATATTACGGCCTTTCGGATAGATACAACACACCTGCTTCTACTTTTCGGATTTAACACTTACTCCGGATTTCGGACAACACAACTAGCACGTTCCATTGTTACAATTGGACTGTTTATTTTATTCAAAAAAATAAAATTTATATACAAATTTTCTTAATAACTAATAAGGTTTGTTCATGTAACAGAGAGAGACAAAATCCCTAGCTTTCTAAATCTATGTATGACGCGGTAATTACAAAGTTTATTTAGGAGACCTGTGCTATTGCTATTTATTTCCTTATCTTTCTGCCGTCTAGACAGCACCTCAAAATTGCCTAAAACAGAAACAAAGCCTTTCGTCCTAATCTATGCCGCTCATGTTCCAGGAATAGGAATAGAGAAAACTAAAAAATGCATTTATGACTTTTATTCCTGATTCTGCTGGCGCGGTAAGTAATCTTATCTCCATATGGTTCTATTTGAAATTAAATATGCTTGCTATTGTGGGAGTCTATACCGGAGACGAAAGAAAATTACTTGAAATTAAATTAAACAAATCGTAACGATCGCGTTCGTTACAGCATCCTTGATTCATTTTTGAGAAAGCTGGAAACACAATATACCAAAGTTTTTTGGCTGAAACTCAACAATTTTTTTCCGAATTTTCATCAGCTAGAAGTTTCAGCAGTCCAAAATTCTGGAAACCTTGAGACTCAAATTGAATCAATGTGCTCTATGCTGAAAATTAAGCAATTACATTTCCAAATTAGCAGTGCATTCGCCGAATTTTCAGTAAGCCGAGATATTTTTGCTAATATACATTAGTAAAATGCAACAAATGTAGCCCATAGTGAGGAATGCACCTTTCCCTCACTATGGGCTATACTGCCCATGATGGCATATCAGTCCTATAAAGATAGGAAATCCCATAGAAAACGGGACAAATATGCGATCATGGGCAGTATATTTGTTGGGGAGCTAAACGGCTTATGAAAACAAGCATCGAAATTCATAGTAGTGTAGATTCTCATTGGCTCACGAAACAGATTTCGATACCGAGAAAAATTCTCGACAAACATATGATTACGGCCTAAAAGCCAACTGTCAAAATCCACTTTGAATGGAAATTTCGGACAAACCGTTACACGCCAATCACAGATGTTGGTAGTACAGGAAAGAGAAAAGTTTACTCTTTCATAAACTGTTGTGAACTGTATTCTACTAGTAACGGGTTGTCTGGAATTTCCATTCAAAGTTGATTTTTAAAAGCTGGCTTTTAGGCCGTAATCACATGTTTGTCGAGAATTCTTCCGCCAGGGAATTTTCAGTCGGTGTATGCTTGTTACACCGCCGGATAATATCCGAGTACATCTCGATAAAGCTGGGAGCTAAACTGCCGTTCTACGCATAATTGTCTCATGTATACAGGGAATCCCATAGAACATGGGACAAATATGCTTATAACGGCAGTAAATGGCTCAAAAAGTAGATAAGTGTCGGGAGAAATTCACGCTTCAGGGAACTCTCAGTCGAAGTACGGTGAGTTCACCACCGGGGACTATCCGAGTAGATTGTGATAAAGCTGAGAGCTAAATGGTTCAAGGAAACGGGTATCGTATCGGTGTCGGGAGAAATTCCTCCGTCGGGGAACTCAGTTGAAGCAGGGTGAGTTCACTGACGGGGACTATCCGAGGGGATCGTTATTAGGCTTAGGAGCTGAATGACTCACGGAAACAGAAAAGCAGTAGCTAAACTAGCTCAACGGGAGTGCCAACCGGCACATCAAGATCAACGCCAGTCACATCCTGATTACGACATACTGATCATGGCGAACGTCAACGGATATCACATGGATCACGAATGGGACGGCGACTTTGGGCTGACAGGCGTCCTGTCCTAATCCCTGAGTAAGGTAGAATGACACGGACATGAAATGGCAAGTCGGTTAACAATACGACTGCCTCCGTCTCGCTAAAATCTTGGCAGGTTTTTGGATATGTTCAAAACTCGTCATCGATAGTTGGTGGTACTAGATTCGGATGGACGATTCCTGATTTTACGCCCATCTGGCTCCGAATACTACTCCCCATTAAGGGTAGTGTCAACCTTAGCATGACCTTTCTGCTTGCATACATGACCATGAGATCACGAGAGGCGACTACGTACAAGTTTAGATTTAGAACAAGAAACCCTCACATACGGAGTAGGCGCAGCGCAACCGTCCACCTGATGAGTGGTGAGGACTGAGCACGTTGAAGCGGCTGTTCTAACAAGAATAGTGAAGGCCTGTGACACCGCAATTTCGCTAAAAAATGAAGCCACGCAGTAGACGACGCTCAAATTACTGGTAGAGCACTAGGATAGGATCCGCCAGCTGGCTTCTTCTTATATTTTGCCAATCCCTGCTGAAAACGACATACCCCCACTCGAGCAATGTTGCCAAAATATTTGTTTTGTTACAGTCGTGTCCAAAACTTAAATTGTTCTGATTAAAATATTCTATATTATGTATCAATTTCACGCTCCGGGAAAAATCAATGATTTAGTCTTTATATCCGCATTTAAATGATCATTACGGGTTTTCCATCGGAATACAGCAAAGCAAAATAATATATATTTGTTGTTGGCCATTACGAAAAATATTTCGATGCTCTTCATTTTTGTAAGTTGCTTTCTGAGTCGAGCAACCTCATTCACAAGATCAATCTTCTCTGTTCGCATTTAGTTTAAATATTCTAAAACTACTTTTTTGCAAGGCTTAATTTTTGTTTAGTTTGTATAGGTTCCAGTACTGCATGTGATTTTTTCGGAGAAAACAGCAGTAGAAAATAACACGCTCCTATTTACACCGATGATTGATGCAGTTGAAAACTGTAAAATTCAACTGTATCGATAATACTAAAAGAAGAACAAGAAGCGATTTCCGGGATAACTTTCTCACGGTTTGCTCCAAAGTATTGCGAATCTTTTCTTAAATCCACATTGCGACTTTTCAGCCATGCGCCACCGGGCCGTGCGTTGACGCGCCCATCTAGTTTGCATCAGTGCAAGTGAGAAAACATTTTGACGTTTGTTTTTGTTTCGACCGCACACGTGTGTATCCCATATAGCAACAACTCGACGAAATGCTATATTATCTCGCGATAGACAATACTCCCAATTTACTCGGCGCTGGAACAAAGACAATGAAGTTGAAAATATTTTCATACTTATGCTAAATAGTCAGTTACTCGGTTAGACTTCGAAAAGAGACATTTCCGCATTAATCCGCACTCCGCGCTACCGGATCTCTCGGAAACCTGTAGAACTTCAGTTCTGGATAATATGTTTGAATTCGTCTGCCAGAAAATGCCTTGCACTTCATAATTACAGACGGACGTTATGGAAAGAAAGCGGTATCTCTAGAAAACAAAAAAAAACAACACAGCAAACAATCGTCGTTTTACGTTTTATATCACAATACGACAACACTTCCAAGCAGCCCTTTAGTACTTTTAGTATCCAAGCCGAACGTTTGCCTATGTCACTTTCGTCCAATCACGAGCTGGTTCAGAATTGGTTCAAAAACAGGGGACAGAGCTGGCGGATCCTATCCTAGGTAGAGCAAAACACTCAATGCGCTACACGTGTAACCCGTCAGGGTAACAATTTAGCACTAGGTGGGAATATACCATTTTTTGGGTATACGCTCCGTAGAGTGAATTTATTGACATAAAATTATGCTCACCGCTGTTCGGTACCGTTCACGTTCTTGTAAATTTTGTCCATTTTTGCCTTTGTGAACGGTTTTGTTCGTCAGATATGTGTAGTAATTTTTGTTTGACATTTGTGAATAAGTAACATAGGATTAGATAGGCCACAATTATCCCTTGCTGTCGAAAACTGTGCTGAATTCGCGAAACGGTGGGTGTCAGTGACGGCAGTGGTGGAAGGCGGGCGGTTTATTTACAGCGTGCGAGAGGCAGTTAGTTTCGGACCACGTTGCAGTTCAGGTCGGTTTATTTTCGGATTTTCGGTGGTGAACGATTTATTACTGGAAAAATCCAGCCCGCCAAACAACGCGTGCGTGCGGAAATTCCCCGCAAAAGTGCCGGCTCGTGGTTCGAGAGCTGTTGTCTGGTGCCGGGTTGCCGATTAGGGAGCTAATCGTTAAGGAGCCACCCGCTTTCCCGGCTAACCATAAAGGACCCAGAAGACAACAAGCCGCTCCAGCATTGGAGGATCAGCCGAACGAGCCTAGCTCTCCTCCACGGCTAATCGTCAAGGAGAGCGAAACAGGTTGGACAGCGGATCCACCTGAGGTAGGTCACTGCGGTGTCTACCTGGGTCATTCACGGGGAGTGAGTGGACCCGGCGATTATTCACCCCGTCGCTAGAGAGGTTCCAACAAAAGAGCAAAGCTCACCTCCCTAGTTAATTGTCAAGGACCGCAGCCAGAGTAGCCAACTCAAATCTGGAGAACTCAGCCATTGCTGTCCCGGCCGGTCGAACGAAACCATCCGCCTTTCCGCCCAGCAGTAGCAGCAACAGCAGTGGAGAGAGTTGGATGGAATAAACAGTAAAATTTATTTATTTTATTTTTTTTTGTTTACCTTTTGTGTTTACATACGAAATTCCGGTAGGAGCACCTAGGCTGCCCTGAAAAGAAGGTTCCGCCGGGCAAACATGAACCCGAGTAGTGGGCAAACCGCTACTTACACACGCTGCCTGCCTCAGAGCCAGAAAGCGGGAAGTATCGGAGTCAGATACAGAGCAGCGCAAGGCAGCGTTTCGGGAAGCTATGGAGATTAAACTTCGCAAGTCAGATTGCCACCAGGAGCTGTGCCGATAAGTAGATGCCACACCGCCGGGGGACGCGTACCGTCTCGTGATGGCGAAGATGAAAAGCTCGTCGATGCCCAAGTAAACTGAAGATAATTGAGGGTCTCTTCCCGAAGCACGATCCGCCTACCTGGCCATCGATATCGTACGGCGAAGAAGAAAGAGCAAGCACGGACGATCGGCAGGTGACTCATGACGAGTTCGAAGAAGCTTCGATGCGACTAATCGAAGAAATCCTCCCGGTGCGGATGGAATACCAAACGTGGCGCTGAAAGCTGCGATCCTTGCATATCCGGACAGAATTCAGAATGGTGCCGTAGAAGTGTTCAGATGAAGGTAACTTCCCCGAAATGTGGAAGATGAAGCTGGTGTTGTTACCAACGCCAGGGAAGCTACAGGATGATCCGGCATCGTATAGGCCTATATATCTGCTGGATGCACTCGGAAAACTCCTGGAATGAATCATCCTTAACAGGCTGACTAAATGCATGGAGGGTGGGCGCGGACTGTCCAAGACGCAGTTCAAATTTGGTGGAGGCAATTCGAAGAGTGCTCGATAGCGCCGTGAAGGCATCTGAACAAAAACGACAATGGAATCGATGCTGCGCTGCGGTCAGGATAAATGTGAAAAATTTGAATGCAAGAATGCGCCAGCTGGGAAGTCGCAGTGCTGCAGAAAATGAGGGTCCCTGACTATCTACGCCAGATCCTGACCAGCTACTTCCAGCGCAAATTGCTGCTGTACGAGGCGAATGAGAGGTAAAAGTCAATGCAAGTCACAGCGGGCGTTCCTCAGGGTTCCATTCTCGGCCGGAACAGGATGTAAGATGAGGTCTTGACATTGCGGTTGCCCAGGAGATTAAAAATCGTGGGTTTCGTGGAAGACGTGTCACTAACGGTGATGGTGAGACAATTTCGGTGACGGAGACAATAGACGCGATTGAGAGCTGGATGAACGGGGTCAAACTGCAGATAGCTTACCACAAGATAGAGGACTTGTTGGTCAGCAACTGCAAAGCGGTTCAGTGGATCGACGTTGGAGAGCGCATGATTGCATCGAAGCGTGCACTGAAGTAATTGGGAGTGATAATCCACGATCCGTTTAGCTTCAACAACCACATCGACTACAGCTGCGAAAACTCGGTAAAGGCAACGAACGAAATAGTGAGGTTCATGTCAAACGTCGGTAGTCCGAGAAGCAGCACGAGACGTCTGCTAGCTAGTATTTCGTCATCGATACTGCGATACGAATTTCCTGTATCACTGGCGGAGCATATCGAGTGGTACAATCGGAGAAACAAACGAAACGCGAGGAAGATGATTCGATGGCGAGGTGGCAGCAGGAATGGGACAATAAGGAGAAAGGAAGGTGGATCTACTGGCTCATCTCAAACCTGTCGACGTGGTTCTATAGGAAGCACAGAGAGCTGAACTTTCACCTGACACAGCTCCTGTCGGGCCACAGTAGCTTTAGGAAGCATCTTCATTGTGGGAACATCGAGGAGACACCGGTCTTCGAATGTCTGAGGTTCAAAGATAAATGCATTAATCGAGAGGGCCCAACATCAACCCGGATAATATCGTCTACAGAATGACAAGCGACGTGAACACGTGGAACGCGTTCAACAAAGTAGTGACGCGGATCTTGACCGCATTTCAGCGGAAAGCAATTACCGCTGGGAAACTCTCTGTCGAAGTAGGCAAGATCCACCACCGACGGCTAGTCGAGTAGACCGCGACAGTGCACGAGTTATGGGGCGTTGGGGAGCCAGCGAACCGGACGCCTTGCTCCACCGAATTCGTCAGACCGACCTGGCACCTGGCTGCTTGTCTCGGTTTACGGGGAAATTTTCTGTAGAAGTTGGCTAGGTCCATCGTCACGGACTAGACCGAGTAGCCCACTATCTGGAGTTTGCCACTCGG
Source organism: Topomyia yanbarensis (assembly GCF_030247195.1). Classification (NCBI taxonomy): domain Eukaryota; kingdom Metazoa; phylum Arthropoda; class Insecta; order Diptera; family Culicidae; genus Topomyia; species Topomyia yanbarensis. The sequence continues at coordinate 164,568,883 of NC_080670.1, forward strand.
ATTGTCCTCGCACTAGTTCTAGACTCACAGCTAGCTTTCTTACTGCCATACATTAATGGGCAATTTATGTGGATGTTCAGAATCTGGTATGCTGTCAAACGGAAACAGTATACATTTAAGGGTTAATTTCAACACTGTTCAATAGTATGCCAAATTAGCTTTTTCCCTAAAAATATGCCAAAAGATGTAAAATATTCATTGTCAAAAAGCCTTCAGCAAAATTGTTGCTGTTCGAATGTGACCATGACGACACAGGTGTTTATTATGACTATTTCAAAATTATGTCAAATGCCCATTATACCAAATGGCTGGTTCCCATTGCAAAAGACCCATCTAAATGGAATCGATAAGATATAAGCACCTAAATGTTGCTTTATTATGACTAAGAAGACTGATTAGATAACCAGACACCTGTAATGCCTATACGAGTGATCACTTTCGACAGCGCACGCAGTCATAAATAAAAATCACCCGACCGTACCATAACGTTTAAAAACAGGGTCTATTGGTCAATCGACAAAGCAACGTTAATAATAGGGATATTTCGGCCAGCAAAGTAAAGAAAGCTCGTATACTCTCTATTTCTATTATGTAGATACGAATGGATCTAAACAAATATTAACTTTTTGCACTCTACAATTCGTCCTTGTGTATAACCTTCTGCTGACTGGTAACATTTTCGGGAATATTTTCACAGATGCTGCCAACTTTTTTCAGTAGATCAGTAACCGTGTGCAGCACCTGTTGCCACTTGACCATTTCCTTAGCGTGCTTGGCCTCCTGTTCGTGTAGTAACGCTAGCCAGTCAGCGTGCGTCATAGGTGGATTCTGCATTGTTTTCCTATCCAGCGTGTTGTCGTCGTTCCGGAACAGGGTATCGTTTTCCTCTTCCAGATTCCACAGTTTCATATAAAGAGCCACGTTGATGGACAGCAGGATTACCAGTAGGATGACAACGAACCAGGAAAAGAATGTATGCGGCGTGGAGTGTCTAGTTTTTGTTATCTTAGTAGTAACCGACGTCGGAAGCGGACTGTTTCGTAGCAACGCTGGTTCGTCCAGGATTTTGATGTGTTGGGAAGAGGTTGATTTTCGAGATCTCCGGCTTTTGCTTTTGGCAGGTGGAATGCAGTATTCGCTCTGCAGACTGCGGAGCAGTGCGTTGTAGAAATCCTCCAGTCCAACCCAGGTATTCTTCTCGATAAATCCTCGAACGAATCCGAAAATATTTTTCTTGTAGTGGACCTGGGCGTGCACTGAAAGGACTGTATGATCATCTTTAGTTCGAGACATGCAGTAGTGTTGCGTTACATAGAAACTATCCGCGTACGGAATACCTCCCTGGACTGCATTTACGTCGATCGAGTACAGTTGACCAGGTTTGCTACAATCTCGCATGACCTGGGTTTCGGTAACCTGAGCACTTCGTGGGCCTATGGTTTGAGTTATGGCAATAGTCAGACAAACCACCCGTTCCTTCAGACCATCCTTATTGACTTTCCACTCACCGTGGATCATATCGGTAGTTTTGCGACTATTATGAAATTCGGTTAAAAATTTAGACTTGGAGAAGAGAAGCTCGAACAAAATATCAACATTGATAGGAAGAATAGTATGCACCAGTTGCCGCCCGGAGTGCAGCGAATTACACTCGACTCCGGCAAAAAATTCCTCTTCTTTTTCAGATTCCGTCGAATCTGACATGTCTGTCGGAAGCAACTCTGATGGAGTTGACAAGTTACTCTCTGGACTAAATCCTGCTTTCGGATGGGTCGCTTTCTTTGATTTACTTTCCTTGGCAACCATAATGCCGGCGCACTCGTCCGAGAAATCGTTGGGTTCTTTGGGAAGTTCTTCAGAGGATTGTTTAGAAATAGTAATACTTTCACAGTTTTGATCGTACGGATCGATATAATCTTCGTCGTCACTGGTCAGACCTAGCTGATCGCCATAACAGGTATGTACCCACTGCCACAGTTCTTGTGGATTGATAGGTTTGTCCATCAATGCATTTTGCCACACGCGAAAGAGCATCAAGTACGTCTTATCGCGCGAGGTAAATGAGGTGAGAAAATGTTTCTCATTGTCAGTACATACCAGGATGGCATTTGGAATAACTCTTGCCGTTTTCTCTTTGGTGATCGATGTTACGTCTTTCCAGCGGATGGTGAGACGTGTCTCCCACACGATTATATTAGCGTGGAAGCAAAGGAAGTTTTGCGTAACATACAATCGCCCATGCACCAAAATGTCCTTCTGAATAGCACTGGAATAGTCCACAATTAATCGCTCATCGTCGGACACATCTTTAAACAACTTCTTAAATTCTTCGGTACGTGATTTGTACGAAGGATAAATTGCATTATACCAGGGAGTTTTCTTAGCTCGCTCGGTAAGATTCTTCTGATTTCTGACTTTTTCACCCTTTTCTTGCTTGTTGCTGCTGCTACTACAAGAGACAGCTTCACCTGCGACCAGTAGGTTACCACTGTCGCTAGACTTGCTGCACGAGTCGAGATTATCGTCCGACTTATCAGTGATGTTAGATGTGTTTGATATACTGCGAAGGACGCCAAGATTTGAGGTGTTACTTAACTCTACAGTGGCTGTTGTTGGTGCTGCTAGTGTTGCTGATGATGGACTGTCGGAAGTGGATAGTACAGTGGAGTGTCGAACAGAATTCGCAGAATTCAGCACGGCTAAATTGCTGCTGCTGCTATTCGAAGTCATTGCATCGTGGACGCCGTTTTTTGTATCACCCATGTAAGCCACTAAGCTTGATAATCATTTCAACACATTTTGCTTATCTATTCACTAACAGAGATAACGAATTTCAGATACAAACATTTTTCTTAGCCAATCGAGCCAATCACGAAAATTTCACTACTCATCTTCGCTACTGTCAAAGTTACTGTCATCGAAAGCAAAATATTTTAACCACTCATGAGTGTCTACACGGTAATGTCAAACAACTCAACTTAGCTTTAATATTATATTATCTCTAGACAAACATGTCAAATGGTCCTAAGTGCAAATGAGAACCTCTGTACTTTCCCTAATAAACATCTTATGATCCAAGAGCCTAACGACCTATTCAGAGAATCATCCAAAGAGCAAATACATAAATAAATACATATTTGTATTTGCAAAGAGTATGTGGAATCGTTAGACTATATGGGTTAAAGTTCGTGTATAATTTATTTTTATTAGGGTTCTCTTTCGACTATTACGGCGTCATCGTAAAACTTTTCAATATTGTTTCAGAATATATCGAATAACTCTGATTTCGGCTAGCATGTTATGTTAAGAGTTAAGGAACAAACGTATAAATGGCTGCGTTATCAGCGAAAGAGAAAGTAAACAAAGAGAAACTGTCATTTGCACTTAGGGCCATTTGACATGTTTGGCTAGAATTAAGTTTGGATAATTCAAGCATAATTTTTGAAAACAACGTAACTAACAAAAGTAAACAGAGATTGTAACTCCCCCACATTCTACGCATCTACCTGTGCATACTGGCAAATATTCGTTTCATTAGACTGTGCACGGTGACGAAGTCGACCAGCAAGTCGACATAAATTAACTTTTACTGTGAGCCGTGTTTATCAACATTGCTTCACAGCTTAATGGCAGTATTGGTAAACACGGCTCACAGTAAAAGTCAGTGAGCTTAACTGGGACATGGCGACAAATCGTGCGCCGAATCGCGCTACAAATCTTGCTGCGACGAAAAATAATCGTCGCGTCTCCTTTGGAACAGCACGGACAATAATGCTGTTGAAAAATGCACATTCGAAATAATAACGAAAAAAACTGATGCACCAACAGTGCATAAATACAGTTTCGTCATTTTAGTTTCGTTAGTTTTTGTACTGAATGTGACTGAATATATTTTGGAAACAGTGAAGTTTTTTTCTACTAGACTGACTCGTTCTCTTTGCAGTATATTTAATGCATGAAAGAAGAACATAAGCAAATCAAAAATGGTACATTGATCTTTATATGGAAGGTTGACTGCATGAAGTATTTTTTTAGTTCTATCATGTTGAAAAATAGAAAAACTTTCGGTACAATTAGGTTACTGCAGACTTAACAAAGCAGCATTACATGTTATGCAATAGAGTTAACAATAATATATTTCGTGTAACAATTCATCTGTAGCAGTAACATCCTCAAGTGGATGATAAATCAAGGTTCAAAGTTCGTCAGGAATCTTCTTGTACTAAATATTAATTTTTAATTCTTTTGTTTACGAGGTGGTTTCTTGTTATTCTTTCTAAGCTCAGTTTTTCCAACGTTTCGTTGGTTTTTTCTTTGTTTCTCTTCCTTTACTTTCCTTTTTTCTTCAGCTTTAGCCTTGTGGTATTCAACTGTTCGGCGCAATGTTAAAACAGCAGGACTACGTCGCTTGAATCGTGATGTTCCTATTCGTGTGAGTGTTTCAGGCGATTCTAGGAATTCAGCAAGCACACTCTTATTATCATTATTTAGCTGTGATATGTCTCTTAAAACATCCGAACAAATTTGTTTTCAAAATGAAAAATACGTCTTCACAACATTTCAAACTTCTTCAAAATGAAGACAAATCTTGAGCGTTTTTTCAAAACGTCATATTTGCAATGAGTTACTCTCTTTGTTTACTTTCTCTTTCGATTTTTACGGCGTCACTATAACACTTTTCACTTATTTTACAGTACAGATCAAAAGACGGTGGTTTTAACTAGCATATTATGCAAAGAGATGAGGGATAAATGTTAAGGTGACCGAATTATTAACAGAAGAGAAAGTAAACAGAGAGTAACTCATTGCAGATATGACGTTTTGAAAAAACGCTCAAGAAATCTTCAAATCTGACATCTCTGCAGGGATGCCACATGTTTTTGTGAAATGTCTGTAGAAGAATAATTAAAATGTCTGTAAAAATCTGTAGATGGTTTGTAAACTCTAGTTACACTAGAATATTACTTCAAAATTAGATTGAAATTCGAATACTGTTGTGAAGGAATCACTTGTATCCGAATACAGTTGTTATAGTGCAATTTTGCTAAACACTTTTACTCTTTTAAAAGTCTGTAGATTGCTGGCTACGTCTGTAGGAGACTATCAAAAGTCTGTAAAATACAGACATGTCTGTAAATCTGGCATCGCTGCATCTCTGGCGTCTCCCTTTGGAAAAGGACAATACTCATTTTTAAGTTATTTTGAATAAGTGTGCATGAGATGTCACCGCCACTCTATCTGGGAAAATATTATTTTGATAACCCCCAAAAAGTAAACATCGAAGAACCAGAAAAAAATTAATATTGATGGGAATAGAAGCTTTGGCTCGTGAAATAACGGCGGTTTGATAGAATCCGTCCAATTGTATTTTTCGTAATACGTAATATTTGTCTTAGCGTATAGAAGGAATAATGAGTACTGTTTTAAAAGTAGAACGTCTAGACTCGGAAGAAACACAGGCAGGTTATTTTGTTCTCTAATAATTTTTGTCAATACTAATCCCTCCATTCTTACTGCCTTGCAGCCAACGAATTTTCAGTCCGAATTCACTCCACCCCGGTTACAAATCCTTCTTAAGTACATCCGCATCAATCCTGACTTCCTGCGGCAACCTGCCTTATTTCCACGTACTCTCAACTTAGTACGTGGTGACCTTGCTGGGAATGATCTTAAATTATCCAGCTCTGAATTACTGAAAGCTATAGAATGCTGGAAGGAGCGAGTAGCACAATCGGACCAAGTCACCCTTGTTGGTCGTTCGCCGGACAGCGAATTGAAGCGTCTTTTGGCAGCCATCGAGTCTCGTTTGACTCACACCCAGATTACATTAATTCTGCAACATTTGGAAGTGGTTGGTACCGACAGCGATACGCTGTGGCCCACGATTGCAGTGGAGATGCGAGCACTGAAAGTTCCGTCCCGTCCCGAGGTATATTGGCGAAGAAGTTTTGAACAGTGGACACAGGAAACTCGACAACGGTACACGGAAGACGCTGAAAGTTTATCAGCACTTCAACAGAGGTATATTGATTTTTTGCGCGAAAGAAACGAGCTGCCAGAGGATACACCAACTGATTCGGCGGTGGGAATCGATGCGTTCGAACTGGTTATCAATCATTGTCGGACGTGCTTGAAAGTGCTTAAAGTGGGCAGTCCAAAGCAATATTTGTTTGAAGCTCGCGGAGGAACCATGACCTTGTCGGATAAGATAAATTTCTGTTTCGGAACTGAGATGAGCATCGATGATAGACTTCCAAAGTACACTTGCGGTGAATGCGTTGGCAAGGTGGAGGTGGCTTATCTTCTCAAAATACAGATTGAACAAACCGATGATGAGTTGAGGAACTTGATGGAGGAATATGAAAGTGGTGCAAACGATGAAAGTGCAATAATGGAAAAAGTTCACTTAACGGAAGACACGGAAGAGCATATTGAATCTTTAGAAGTTATTGAAGAGCAAGTAGTCATGCATGATGTACCTGATGAACAAATTCAGCTGTTTGAAGTTGCCTTAACAGAGGAAGGGGTGGACATCAGAAATAGTGACGTTCAGGAAAAACCAGAACCCAAACGAGTTATTCTGAAACAGGAATCTGATACAAATAATACGGAAATTACCGAAGAATCCTCAGAGACCTACGAAAATACGGGACATGAAGAAGCTGTTTATACCAGCACACACGAAGGGTATTTTCCACGTGATTTCTTTAACTTTGTAATCATAAACTTTTTATTTACAGATTCTCAATCAGCATATACGATGTTCCAGCGAAAACCGAAGAGCAACCTAAACTGGGGCGAAGAAAATCGCGAAACAAAATTATTCCCAGTATGCCGCAAGATTTTTTCCAATGTGAGCAATGTCGAGCTGTTTTCAGAACATTCGATCTATGGCAGAGTCACAAATCCAGACACGACCTGGAGAAGCGCTACTCGTGTCCTGTATGCTCGAAGCAATTCCGATCGGCGTCCACCCTGAGGGTGCATCGACGAACGCACACGAATGAGCGGCCTTACGTTTGTAATGTATGTATGTCCAATTGTAAATCCTTTCGCCCGTAGTTCGCTGGTTATTTGATTATTTTGTAAATATCTCCCGTTTTTGTTCTCCAGATCTGTAAGAAGTGTTTTGCACAGAACACTAATCTCACCTATCACATGAAAGTTCATCAAAACGTTCGCGATTTTCCGTGCAAGCAATGTTCGTATCGAGCACGCAATCAAAATGATCTGAATCTGCATCAGCGCAGTCACACGGGGGCACGTCCGTACGTGTGCGACATCTGCGAGTGTCGTTTTTCGACTTCGAGTAATTTGAGCAAACACTTCAAACGGCGACACATGGGCGAAAGGAACTATAAGGTTAGTCTACCGTTAATACGATTTGCACCGGTTTTTCAGGTATGCGGTAAGGCTTTTCGGACATATAGTCAGATAAAGGCACATGGTCACGTACATAAACCGGAAGAGAGACCGATAAAGTGCGATCACTGTTCCTATCGGACTGCAACGCAATCTTCTCTAGTCATTCATTTAAGGTCCCATTTGAGTACAAAACCGTATGCTTGCCCGTTTTGCAAGGTCGGATTTGGAACTTCCAGTAACATGCATAAGCACGTTCGGAACATGCACGAAAAGCTAAGACCATTTAAGGTACACGTCCGGATATTATTGTGTCGGGATTTAGTAAATTGTTAATTTTCCAAACTATCTTTCTTAACATGCATTTTCTTTTTCTCAGTGCGAACAGTGCGACAAAACATTCACTACCAAAGAAACGGTTCAGAAGCATATGGTCACCCACACACGAACCAAACCGTATCCGTGTCCGGTGTGTAACTTTACGTACAGTTGGTACAATGGAATGCAGAAACACATGAAATCAGTACACCCGGGGATACCTATACCTACGGAAAAGACCATGTTCGATAGGTACAATGAGGAGCAGAAGGTGAAGATTGACGAGGTACTAGAATAAAATGATGGGGTCTGCTTTCGGAGGCATTTGTCTTTATAAAATTTCCGAATAACTTCCTTTGACTATAATGAATCAATGAAGATAAACTACCGAAAAACTAAAAGGTTTTCATCACACCGTTATATCTATAGTAGCACCATTGGTAGTGTTACCTTCAGCAGGAAATAATTGACTATTCTTCTCTTTGTTTGGCTCGGCAGTCTTTCGGTGTTATTGCTTCGGACAATTATAAAAAGATGTGCTTCTTCGTGACCGTTGATTCAAGTCACGTCGGTAAACTTGTCGATGGTGATGTTTTGAGAGCAAGGTTATCGTATTGTTTATAGTAATTAATGTTTCTTACCCCTCCCATGTGAATTCCCTATTTTGTTCGACACCAGAAATTTCTTCGGCAGGACGAGGGGAACTACAGGTCCACATACCCTACTAGCTGCAGCACGATTACCAGTCGCATCAGGTACTGCAAATCACTGTCGCGTAGCAACAGTTTAGTGATTGCATCCGCCACCGAACAGCTGCTTGCAATTAAGGCGAAGAAGACAACAAAAAACAACCGGAAACTGCTATCAGCAGTTACGCTGAACAAGCAGCAATAGCGAATAACTTTGCCCGGAAGTTTTTCGGGCTAGGAAAACTTAACTTTCCACTGTTAACGCTATCTTTATTGTTACACATACGACTTGCACCTTGCGTGTACTTGATACAGAACTATAGTATTTTACTTTACAGGATCGAAAAAAGGTGATTCACTTTCCTTGCAGATTAATGATTATTATCGACTGCTACTGAGGAGTGAGGTGAGAAGCAAAGAAGCCATTAGTGAGGAAATGTTGGCTCACCTCACCTTCTATCACAACCCGAAGGTACATAGAGTACTTGAGAATCTGTAACTGTATTAGTGTGTTAATGGATTTGTTTTCCTCCACCTGTCGTAGCTGGAGGACAACAAACCGAAAATAGCTTTTCGGTCGGATTATTTTCATGATGGAACCTGACCAACCGGTAATGTACGTCTCCGCAATAAGTTTTACAGCGGCATCCCAGTTAAGCTCAGCCGGAAATGAACCGGAATTCTGGCTGGTTCCAGTTCGTATTCCGGCTCCAGTGACACAACCGATTCTAGTTAGAATCGGTTGTTGCACTGGAGCCGGAATACGAACTGGAACCAGCCAGAATTCCAGTTCATTTCCAGCTGAACTTTACTGGGATACAGCATTTCAACTAGGGTGACCATATCAGACGAGTAAAAAACCAGGACAGTCGAAAGGGTGCTGCATCCCCCATTACCTCTCAATCGACATTGCACTCAAAATAATCTGACTGTACAATCCATTTGTTACCCGCACTTAGCAATTATATGCGCAAAAAGAGTATATTCATCAAGCGCAAAACATAAATTTTAAGTGAAAACTGTAGAATTCAACAAGTTTACTCATAAATTATATGTGTTTTATGTGTAGGGTGACCATATGAGGCGAGTAAAAAACCAGGACAGTCAAAAGGGGACTGCCTCCCCCCGTTACCTATCAATCGACTGTGCCTTCTCCACAGGTTTTCGGCAGTTACAAATATCTCGGGTCGGGCAGGCAGAGCTTCGGCAATTAAAAAGTCCTGTGGGTCTGGGAGGAAGAGCTCTACCAGAATTTTTTTCGTGGGAATTCGATCACCGTGCTTTTTAGGATTTACACACACACACGCGAACTTCTTGCTACACCACAATCAGCGAAAGTTTCATGTTGGAGAAATCGGAAATCCTGAATTGAGCAAATGAGAGGAATTATTATGAGATCGTCTGTGCAGGACCAGGCGAGGAGTTTTCAGCACTAAAGACACGTCATTGAAGCAAAGCAGAAACATCAATGGTCCCAAGTAGCTTCCCTGCGCTATATCTGGCAATCTCGAATGACAACCATTTTCTCTCGATCTGAGGGCTAGGATCGAAACAGTTGCAAAACCTACCATTGATTCCAAATTTCTCCATTTTATCAATTGCTATATCAAAACCGGCGGATAGGTTGGTGTTGGTAATATCAGTTTGAGCGCGACTTTCCATACTCTCTGTTATGTAGTATACTTGACTATTAGTCGCTGTTCGCCGTCCCGCCATGAAACCATGCCCATGCGCGAAGCCATGTAAATCACTTAGTCCGCCTTCACTCGGTTTATCGTTTTCGTCCATGCTGTCCTCTGGATATTGTATGGGTTTTCTCACGATTACCTAGTTTGAGTCGTTTGTGGGACCAACGGGTCACGATCGTGTATCCATATTTTTTGTTATTTACTTTATTGTCGGGAGTGCTGGCATCACAATGATCAGACACGCTGTGTGTAGATTCTGTTGTTCCAGCATTCGTTGGTGGCTGAGTTGCAACTCCGTTTGTTAATGATTTAGTTAATGTTGTTGGGTTTGCTCGCAGTTGATGTTGTTCCATTAGAGACTTTCGCACATGGTTTGGCACGTAGGGATCTGTCCTTCATATGTGCACAGTGGGATTTGAGATTTACTTCTCACGATACGAGCACCTTTGGATATACCTGGAAAAAAGTTTCTCCAGGTTTCAAACTTTCACCATTACGTACTTCGACATCAATAGTGAATTTATTGGTTGTACGCGGGGATAGATCGCCATGGCCAAAATTTTAAATGCTATCAGTACCGCATTACGGGTATGCGCTTTTATTAATTGTTCCACTTCGCGAACACAAGGGCGGATTGGACAAACGACCACTGTACTGTATCGAAGATTGTTCAAATTTTGCTGCTGAGTTTTTAAATTAAAAATTTAAAAATTCATTTTAAAATAAGCGATCGATACCGCATCAATGAAAGTAACGGTGTATTATTTTCCACACTGGCTTGGGACAACTGTTATTTTTCGATTGCTTTACTAACGCGATATAGACATATAGACAGCAGACTGTATGTAGAAACGTAGCGCGATTGTAGCTTCCGATCCGATTGAGATGGAAAAGTAGACTGATTAGGAACTGGTATTGATTCTAAAGGGGTTCCATAATTACCAGCTCGAGAGAGCGCGCAATAAGGTTATTTCACGACAGTTATTGTCGTTTCGCCATTTTTCCTTTTTATGAAATTGATTTCTAGTTAAACGAAAAACTGCCACTTGCAAGAGAACTCTAGAAGAAGCAGAATCGCCAAAACTTCGATGTGTTTTCTGAGAGGTAGTTTCTAAAGGAAATTTTTCGGATCCCGGAATCATTGTTTTGTCGACATTGATAGCGGCCAGAGTTTGGTCCACTACTGGAATCGGTTCGATTTGTTCGATTGCCAAATGTTGTTGCAAACAGACTACAGCTCATTCACATGGTACGTGCATACGAACCCCTCTTTCTCTTTTCAATTTCCATGTAAAAAAGTAAATTGGAAAAAGAAATAACGAGGTACTATTGAGAGATTAAAAAGGCATCGGATGGTACAATTGAGAGATTCGAGTGTATTAAGTTTTGTTTGTCGTACTCTGGAGCAGAGTGAATAAAGCGAAAACTCGATAATTAGAAATATAACGGGTGTGCAATAAAAAAATGAGAATGATTTCAATACCTTTCTGTAATTAAAGAAAAGAGCGTAAATTCTTTTCTGTGCAACAGAATTGCTCTCTGAACTGCCTATAAATGGGAGACATGTTTCTTTTCGCTCGCGTGCTATCAGTTCAATCGAAGATGGCGTCGAAAAAGCAAGTACTCCGCGAGCGTGTTGTGCGGTTTTACGAAACACTTGGCTATCGTGGAAAAAAAAGTTTACGGTAGACCACTTTCGAGACGAAAACGTGCCCGTGAGTACTGTTTACCAGATCCTGGCATCCCTGAGCGTGGAGCGGAAGACCGGCGAAGATAATGACGAAAAAGAAGAAGGAAGTTTTGAAAAAGTTGTTCGACAACAAGGACGAAACGAGTTTGCGTGATGCCGGCCTTGATTCACCGAGCCCTCAAGATGGAGGACATCATCTGTCGGAAGAAGACTCGGTCCCCAGACAACGCGGACGGGCAGATAGCGATCGTGAAATCGCAGTGCCGGAGGATGACGAAGAACTACCGCGAGATGTCGTTCATGCTGCTCTCGAAAACCCACATTCCAGGAAATGACAGCTACTATTCCAGCGACAAGTCGGCCACACACCCTGAAGGAAAATATAAGTTTAAGCATAAATTTAAAAGAAATGTTATGCTGTACATCGCCATATCGGACAGAGGGATTTAAAACCGTGGTTCAATCCGAGCGGTCTGGCCATTAATCAACAAGTGTACCAGGAGGAGTGTCTTGAGAAAATTCTTCTGCTGTTCTTAAAGGAGTATCATGCGGTTGGGAAGTACGTCTTCTGGCCGGACAAGACGTCTTCCCCTTACGCCAAGAAGACGTTGGAGTATCTTGAGCAGAAAAAGATACCGTACGTGCCGAAAGAAAGAAACCCGACTAACTTGCCCCAGTGCCGTCCCATTGGGGTTTTTTCGGCTCCCTCAGTGCTTTAGTGTAAAAATAATTGGCGAGTCAAGGATACGAAGCAGTTGACCACCAGGATCCGAAATTGTATCCGGAAGAAGGACGTCAGTGCCGTCCAGTGCTCTTGTGAGAGCATCGCGACTAAGTGGCGTGGTACGACTGACCAGGACCCCTTCTCTAATATTCATTGACGTTTTTTTTGAAGAATAAACTTTGTGTTTTTAATAAAAAAAATCTGAATTCGATGAAGAATTTTTTTCAACTACATGATTGAAAAAACTCTCATTTTTATTAAACACCTGTTATTAGGCTTAAAGGAGAAAAACCAGGACAAATCAAGCTTTTTCCTCGACTTCCCAGGACACCAGGACAGTCAGTGAAAAACCAGGACATGTCCTGGGAAACCAGGACGTATGGTCACCCTATTTATGTGCCGAAGTTATGAAATGTCAATGCAAAAATAGTATGTATTGATATTTTTCTCATCAGATCTATGTGCGAGTAAATAGTATGCATATGCAGCCGCTAATTGCAAAAATCTATGTGTAAAATTAATAGATGTTACTGTTATATTTTTATCAGTGTGCCTTTTCCGCATGTTTTCGGCAGTTAAAAAGTTCTGGGGTCTGGCAGGCAGAGCTTCGACAGTAAAAAAGTTCTGGGAGGAAGAGCTCGTCTTTCATCGGAATTCGATTACCGATAACCTTTTTCGGATTTACACAAAGGCAGTTCTTGCTACACCACCATCAGCAAACCTTTCATGCTGAGATGGTCTGTGCAGGACCGGAGAGTTTTCAGTACTAAAAACACGATATTGACGTAAATCAGAAACATCAACGATCCCAAGTAGCTTCCCTGCGCTATGCCTGGCAATCTCCAATGTCAACCATTATCTCTCTCGATTTGAGAGCTGCAAAACCTACCATTGTTACCAAAAATATCTCCGTTTAAACGATTGTTATATGAAAACTGGCGGATAGTTTGGAGTAAATAATATCAGTTTGAGCCCGAGCTAGAAAAACTTGACATCCCTGCGTGAACTTGAAAGAAAACAAAATTCAATTCATGCCCGTCGTGATGAATGAAATGTTTGGTTCATTTCCCTCATCAAACAGAATTTTGTCTCCATTCTACCTATGAGAGAGATTATTGAGCAAATGTGCCCCAGATATAGATTATGCAGTTCACTTATGCTCGAAAATATAGAAGAAGCCAGTTTCTGCCTACAAACTGTCCACATAAAAACAAATAAATGCTTTCGTTGGTGAAGGAATTTATATTACTTCTGCACTTAAGCATTCCATTCTGCATGAAATTTCAGTCAGTTGGGAAGTTAATGAATCAGGGAGGGAATTTTGGTTTCGGTAAATACAAGCAGAAATAAGTAACTGATTTTGAAATTTCGCAGCACTGGTTTGACCCCGACATTCCATACTCCCTGTCAGCGATGCCAACCTTCCAGTTTAAACTGGATTCTTCCAGTTTTTTTTACAACATCCAGTCAAACAGACAATCGAAAAAATCTTCCAGTTTTTTGAAATTTGAGCCAGTTTTATCCAGTTTTTTAAATATTCATTTATTTAGTTTTTTTTCTCACAAATTGTAACTTGATTAAAATAATTTTCAAGCTGTGTTTCAAGCATGATTCAGAGTGCCCCAGAATAAGATTTTAATCCACCGTAACCTGAACTCTTTTTATACCACTTGTGAGTAAAACGGTTCGGTAATATACATTTTGATTCGATTTGAAATAGATTTTACTCAAACACAAAGGTGGCAGTACATTTGAATCAAATATTTTGAAGCACATTTGTTGAAATCTCAGCTAGTTGCTATAGTGGTATCGTAAGAAAGGTTTAAGCGTATCCTCAATTTTAGCAAATGGCCTTAAATTTAGGATTTTGTGGATGTGTAGATTCAAACCGTAAAATTCGGCTGTAACTATTACAATTACAATCAAAATCGAATGCTTTAATTTTTTTTTTTAATTTGGGCAACAATATCAAAAAACCGATTCAAATTTTCAGTAAAAGGTATGATGGAACATACGTGTTTACTTAAAATTACGTTAATTGAATCGTTGACTTAAACATTATAAGGGTAAAGTATGTTTTGTTCGAGCATCCAGTTTTTTCCAGTTTTTTTTAATAAATATTCCAGTTTTTTTGAAAAAATGTTGGCAACGCTGCTCCCTGTTATGTAGGATGCTAGACTAGGCGGTTAGTCGCTGTTCAGCGTCCAGGCGTGAAGGCATGTTAATCGTCCATTAGCTATTTCATTTATTTGACACGCCTCAATGCATTACCTAAGCCGTGGGTCTTATAATATTATCAATGTGTAAATAAAAATAAATAAATCGAATTTTAAAGTATATCCATCGGATCTTGTGTACGCGTGTGTTACTTTGCGCAAAGATCTTATTTCTTGTTGAAGATATATTTATGTACTTCATAGCCTCTTGTTGCTTGTGGATCACTTAGTCTGCTTTCTCTCGGTTTATCGTTTTAACTGCTATCCTCGCTGTTAATGTTGTATGGGCTCTCACGATTACCTGGTTTGAGTTGTTTGTGGGGCCTATGGGTCACGATCGCGTATCCGTGTTCTTTGTTATTTACTTTATTATCAGTGGTGCTGGCAGTTGATTGGGAAGTAGTAGGCGCATCACAATGATCATTCACGCTGTGCGTAGGTTCTGTATTCGTTGGTGCAACTCCGGTGGTTTGTGATTTAGTTGATGAAGGGCTGTGTGATGGGTATGCTTGCAGTTGATATTGCTTCGTTAGAGGTTTGTGCACGTGGTTTCTCGTAGTGTGTCTTCTTGTCTAACAACGTAGGGCACGCAGGAATCTGTCCTTCATACGTGCACAGCGTGATTTGAGATTTGGTCATGCGTTTTGCTTAGAATTGAAAGTTCAGATATGAAGGAATAGCTTTTGTCACTCGCATTCTCACGCAACAAACACCGTTGGAAATATCAAGAAAAAATTTCTCCAGGTTTCAAACTTAAAGGACGTATTACGTATTCCGACATGATGGTTGTAATAAATTTATTAATAGTACCCAAGTGTAGATCGTGCAGACGCATATCAATCTTATCATTGCCAATAAAAAACGGGTACCTTGGTCCTAACATTATCATGCTCAACGACGTATTGCATATTGTCTTCCATAGCGTAGCTTTCCGTTATGGCCAAAGTTTTAAACGGTATCAGTAACGAGTGTGGGCTTGTATAACGACGATTTCCGATAGTCTAAACTGCATTTTCAAATTTGCTGTTGAGTTTCAAACATCTTGAAATGACTGATTGATATCGCACCAATGAAAGTAACGGTGCTTTATTGTTCACACTGGCTTGGGACGAATTTTATTATTCGACTGCTTTGCTTGTTTATAGTACTATGCTATATTTATAGTACTGGCACGGTATATATAGACAGCAGACTTTAGGTAGAAACGTTGGTTTGATTCACTGTACTGTTAACAAGCAGAGCGATTGATTAGGTACTAGTAATTGCATGATCCCCAGCTCGAGAGAGCGCTCAATGAAATTATTCCACGATAGTTGCTATTTTTCTTTTTATGTAATGGATTTCCAGTAAGACGAAAAAAGCCATTAGCAAGAGAACTCAAGTAGAAGCAGAAACACCAAAACGCGGATGTGTCTTTTGAAAGGTACCAAAGGGAATTCTTCGGGTCCCGGATTGAAAGACGATTTAAGCCGAGAAGAAGCGCTGGTAAGCATTGTTTCATCGATATTGACGAGGCACTCTTAAGATTAAAAAAAAAACCATTGGAAGGTACAATTGGGAGATTCGACTCTATTAAGTTTTGTTTGTCGCATTCCGATTGAGGATGAGTATACGTTGCAGTTATGGTTGCGGTCGGTCGTAACTGCGATCTGGAGCATAGTGAAAATCGAAGACTGAATAAATTGAAATATATTAGGCTTACAGTAGAAAAACCAGGACAAATCAAGCATTTTCCTCGACTTCCCAGGACACCAGGACAGTAAATGCAAAACCAGGACATGTCCTGGGAAACCAGGACGTATGGTCACCCTATTTCAACATCATTATAAACACTTTAGACGAGCTATTTCAAATTGGATGACAGTTTTATATATGACAGCTGGAGGAAAACAAACCCCCAATTAGTGTGGGTGAAATGATTTGCATAGAACTCTATAACTGGTGCCCGGTAGCACCAATCTTTGCGTGAGAATAAATTTCTCACACAGTGGAGCCACAGTATTTAGAGAACAGTTGCGCAAAGAGTGAAGTCAAAAAAAGCCTACCTATCGAGCACATTTGGAATCCATCTTTGATACCTCTGCAGCAAAGTTGGATTCTAATTTTGCTCGATAGGTAGACTTTTTTCGGTTTCACTTTCTGCACGCTCTTTGCGTACCTTTATACTAGGGCCTTTAAGTGGAGCCTTCTTATTTGAAGTTTGAACTGAAGCAGAGATGCCAGGTGATATTTTGAAAAATCTGTGCGCGGCCCATTTAAAAATCTGTGTCTATCTGTGTCACGGAAAACGTACAAATTTGGCTGAAAACAAGATGTGACCTTTTCTTGGTATTTGTGCGAGTCAAAAATTAAGCGCAAGGTAAAAAAATTGAGAAATCCGTGCTAATCTGTGCATTCTAGAAGAAAGCTGTGGAGATCTGTGCGTTAAAACAGAAAACTGTGGAAATCTGTGCAGCTTTTGCAATCTGTGCAGCATATTGAAAAACTGTGAAACACAGCTAAATCTGTGCACCTGGCATCCCTGAACTAAAGAGACTAGAATAACAAAGAAACGCCATGTTTTGTTTGGAATTCCAATTTAACTGTCAATGTCATTCCAAACGAACAAGAGAGTTGTCAATCGTAAATGTTTAGTATTATGTTATGCTGTTTTTAAGAAAGTGTTGTTATCCACCGCACTCGCGATTCGACATTGATTGATTCACATACTGAGTCACTGGAACGGATTTCCGCTCAAGCAAGACCGGTT
Source organism: Topomyia yanbarensis (assembly GCF_030247195.1). NCBI lineage: Eukaryota > Metazoa > Arthropoda > Insecta > Diptera > Culicidae > Topomyia > Topomyia yanbarensis. The sequence goes on from NC_080670.1 coordinate 164,586,319, forward strand.
GATGAGATCCTGATTGTTGGCGATTTCAATTTCTCCGGATTAAAATGGCGCTCTGCTTCTGACGGGTTTATGTTCGCTGATCCCGAACTGTCATCTTTTCATAATGATATCACCAGTTTGCTTGACTGCTACAGTCTAAATCTGCTGCGCCAAACGAATAATGTGGTGAACGAGAACAACAGAATCCTTGATCTCTGTTTTTCGAGGAAATCTGACTACGCGCCAAATGTTACCGCAGCACCATTCCCCCTGGTAAATACTGTTAGACACCACCCTCCCCTGCATATAGTGCTTGAAGCGATTCGAGTGAAGCATGACTGCAATGCTTCTGACACCGTCAGCTATAATTTTAGAAAAACCGACTATAATAGGATTATTGACTTCCTGTCGAATATCCACTGGACTGAAATTCTCGACAATGATGATGTCAACGTTGCAGTGCAGACCTTCTCCAAAGTTATGAGCTATGCTATCGATCGCTATGTACCCAAAAGAAGTGGCCTTCAATCTAAGCACCCAGCGTGGCACACTGCCGAGCTGAGACGGTTAAAAGCGACTAAAAGAGCCGCTCTGAAGAAGTGTTCCAAGTTTGGGGGCTACGTGCTGCGACAACACTACGTTCATGTTAACCAAGTCTATAAAAAGACATCGAAGCGTTGCCGTGCCGATTACTTGCGAAACGTGCAACGTGCAAGTTGAAGTCCGAACCTAAAACATTCTGGAAGCATGTAAACGAGCAAAGAAAGGAATCCGGGTTGCCTTCAACGATGAGCTAAGGAGGACGTATGAGCTCTAGTTTACAGGAGATTTGCCAACTATTCTCTGAAAAGTTCGCGAGTGTTTTCCCCAACGAGAAACTGACACCGACCAAGGTTTCACGCGTGGCTCTTAATGTACCTTAATCATACCAGTCTTTGAACTCTATCAATATCGACAATAATATGGTACAACTGGCGATTGGTAAAATGAAGGCTTCAACTTCGGCAGGCCCAGATGGTATACCAACTATTATTCTAAAAAAATGCTCTGCCGGTCTAATTGAACCTCTTTGTCATCTGTTTCAATTGTCGCTAACAACCGGAGTATTTCCCGAACTCTGGAAATCCTCCTTCATGTTTCCAGTTCACAAAAAAGGTGATAAAAAGGTAGTTGACAACTATCGTGGTATTACAACGATTAACGCAGTTCCTAAGCTGTTTGAAATGGCTGTGTTGGAACCCATCTCCAGCCACTGCAAACAGTATATCTCCGAGACTCAGCATGGATTTATGCCGAAACGTTCAACATCTACAATCTTCTGTCACTCACAACATATGTTACAGATGCCATGTCGGACGGACTTTAAACTGACGCTATCTACACGGACCTTTCAGCTGCCTTTGACAAGATTAATCACGCTATTGCAGTGGCAAAGTTGGATAGACTTGGCTTTGGTAATAATATTCTCCGTTGGATGCAATCGTATCTCAGTGATCGTCGTCTAGCTGTCAAGATAGATGATTGTGTATCCGAAGAGTTCTTTGCTTCATCTGGTATTCCACAAGGCAGCCATCTCGGTCCATTGATTTTTCTTCTGTATTTCAACGACGTCAACTTTTGTTTAGAAGGACCACGGTTGTCTTTCGCCGACGACCTCAAGTTATACCACAGAATCCGGAATACTGATGATGCAGCTTTCCTTCAACGCCAACTGGTATCAGCATATCAGCTATATTGTCGCAAAGGCATTACGCTGTTTGGGGTTCATAATGAGAATATCTAAGCATTTTTCAGATATTTACAGCTTGAAATCTCTCTAGTGCTCACTCGTTCGATCAACTCTGGAATATTGTTCAGTTGTGTGGAACCCTAATTATCTTAACGGTGTCCATCGAATTGAGACAGTACAGCGCAGATTTGTTCGGTTTGCCCTTCGTCGATTGCCTTGGAGCAACCCTCACCAGCTGCCAAGTTACGAAAGTCGGGGTTTGCTTATTGGACTCGATACATTGCAAGTGCGGCGGGATCTATTCCATGCTATGACGATTTCAGATATTTTGCAAGATCGAATTGACTGCCCCGAGCTTCTCAGTGCGATAAACATGAACGTTCGCCCACGCGCCCTTCGCAATAATTTATTCCTCCGATTATTTCTTTGCCGGACCAACTATGGAGTAAACGGTGCCATCATTGGTTTGCAGCGGACCTTCAACGGAGTTTCATCCAAGTTCGATCTTCACATTCCACGTAGCAGATTACAATTTGACTTTTTAAATAGATTAAGAAATTATCATTAGGATCACACTGTGTCTGTTGATATCAATTATAAATAAATAAATAAATCCAATCCATTAAAATTACTAAATATTTTAAAGATAAAAATTATACCCAGCCAAATATTTTACAATTGAGTTCTTGTCGCCCGGTCTCACGAACACTTCTGCAGCTTCCTGGTTGAAAACAATCCCATTTGCTTTTGCCGTCTTTGTTTATTATTTGCCACCAGCTAGTGATGTAGTATTGGTGCCATGTGACGTGTACGTACATGAGCCGTAGAAAAGTCTAAACCATCGTTTTTAGAAACGCTAACGAGAAAATGGCATGGTTTGATGGAAGGACGAAATTCAACATGAGGTTAACGAATACTAAATGATGCACACCACTTAATTCGAAAAAATCGTAATTGTTCTTGGTGTAATGTGGTTTTGCCGCTGCAAAATTCCATTCCTGCAGACATAACCACGTTTTAATTCAATATGAATTCTTCAAAAGGGCTAATGAGATTTTTGTAAACAAACTTCTTTCGCTCATTACTCCGCTGCCGAGTTGAATTTCATGAAAAATACACTTGAATCAACATATTTACCCTTGTGTATCGATTTTGTTGGCTATTTTCGGCAAATTTGAGACTAAGAGAAACGAAAGCAATGAAATTGAAAGACGGATAGGTATTCTAGAGCGAATCAGTTATAAACTTAGAACGGAAAACTAGAACTAGGCAGGCTCATATGGGCATGATCGAAAGGAAATGTGAAGAATTCTTTGCCTTATGCAGAGTAGGAGTTGGGCGTTGCACCCAAGTCTACCGCATGGTCTATGGTAGAACATAACTCATCATCATGTTCCTACTCTGCATAAGGCAAAGAATTCTTCACATTTCCTTTCGATCATGCCCATATGAGCCTGCCTAGTTCTAGTTTTCCGTTCTAAGTTTATAACTGATTCGCTCTAGAATACCTATACGTCTTTCAATTTCATTGCTTTCGTTTCTCTTAGTCTCAAATTTGCCGAAAATAGCCAACAAAATCGATACAGTAGAACCTTGCGGCAATTAAAACATAGTAACATATTTACCCTTGGTAGATTCAACTTCAAATGTTTTCTGTGTTGAAATTATAACAAAATAAGAGAAATTAGCAAAACAAAAGTTTGTTTACAAATCTTATTAGCCCTATTCAAATTTGATATGGAATTGGTCGACACCAGAAGTCGCAGCAGATTTTTATTAGGTTTGTTCCAGTACCAGGAGAAACTGGAAGTACTCCGGAGTAAACAGGGAGAAAAACGTTCCTGTATTATCTTCTTCCCTTTTTCTTCTTTTGGTAGCAAACCGGAGTGAAAAGGAGCAAGAATTTTTTGCTCCGGAGCAACAGGGAGTAACTTCCGTGTACTGGAACAAACCTATTGTGGCTAAAAGAAACAAACATAATAACAACAAACAAGTTTCGTGAGACTTGCACCTTTGCAGTGTTGCTTGTAACTCGTAGCATGGTCGCTAGTTGAATTGTTTTCACTGAATTAAGATGGCGTCTCTTTGATATTCTAGTCTCTTTAGTTTGAACAAGTTTAAAACAACAGTAAAAGCTAAAAACATCTTTTTTTTGCTTATTTCCCCACGGAACTGCATCAAAGTATTACTTCGTAGGGATGCCGATTGTGCTCTTTAGTACGACCTTTTGCTTACGAATTTAGCGCAGTTAACTTGAAGCTTCGTTTGATACATTAATAGCGGTAAGCTTGAAGCTAGTTGGTACCGCCACACGGCATTATCTTTGATGTTGGGCCTGACTTTAGTCCGATCTAAGACGTTAGTACCTGTCATTCAGAAATGCCAGATACTTTTTTCAAATATCTGCAATAATAATTTTAAAAGTCTGGGGACAAAAAATGTCAGGAAAACTATTCTTGACCAAAAATGACTTATTCAGCTTTTTGTTGGTGGCTGCGTTCCCAAATGCGCACCCCACTTTGACAAGTCGTCCGTCCAATGTCAATTTTGAAAAATAGTCAGTCTTGTCAATTTTGACAAGCCGTCGCTTGAGTTTCAATTTTCACATCACGGTAGGCGTTCATTTCTGTTCTCAACTAAAACGTTAAACGTCAAATTAAAATTTTGTATATTTTTCCGTTGAAAATAAAAAAAAAACCGATTTCCTTTCGAGTCGGCACAATCGAGTGAATTGAGGTGTTTGTTTTGTGGATCATCTCTAATTCAATTCGCCGATTGATATACTGAGAAAACCAATTATCAGCGACACTCGATTTAGTTGAAACAAATAAGCCGGTTGAATTGCAACCGATTTCGTCATTGCAGCTGCAATCGTCAATTTTCTATGAGATTGTTTTTTATCGCTTTTCTAGTTTGGCTTTATTCTTTTTTACGACGAATGCAAGATTCGTTCGAAAGTGCTTTGTATTCCCGTTTACGACATCGAAATCAAATGGGCTTACTACGAATAAGGGTGGTTGTGATAAATGGTTAATTTTGATCGAAAATCACCCATCTCTAAACAAGGTTTGCTAATTTACTGTATTAAAAAAGATGGAGTGCTTTTCCGGGTGATTTTACACCGAGTTTCGTTGGTCATATCGTACGTGATGAATTCATGTAGGAGCAGAAGCTTGAATCCCTTAATTCTCTCGACACTCATAGTAGCATCCAAACAACTGAGAATATGTTATAAAAGTATTAATCAGCCTACAAAAAGATGCGCGAAGCGATTGATATCAACGGAAAAGATTATTGAAAACAAATTAACAAATTTTAAATTTGACGTTTAACATTGGAGTTGAGAACATGAATGAGCAGGGTAGGTTTAAGTTTGTGACACTGAAGGCTTGTCAAAATTGACACTCCTGTCGATTTGTCAAAATTGACACTGGACGGTCGACTTGTCATAGTGGGGAGCGCATTTGGGAACGCAGCCACCAACAAAAAGCTGAATTGATGTGTTATATTAAATGAAAATACGTAGATTAGATACTAGTGTAACCAAAAGCCTTTATTTTCAAAAATCTGTAAATATCTGCAACCAAACTAAAAAATCTGTAAATATCTGCAACCAAACTAAAAAATCTGCAAATATCTGCATCATCGAAATAATTTGCAGCTTAAATTAAAAGTCTGCGAATTTGCAGACATGTCTGCAAGTCTGGCTTCTTTGCTGTAATTGCAGAAATGGCTGCATTCTGAAGCCAAATGAAAACAGTGTAAAAGGTCGCCATGTTCCGCTTGCATACATCTCAATAATTTGAATCAACTTTTCGACCCATGTTGCACACAAACCATTTGAGGGCAAGTAAGCATGTTTTATCCCGTACGAAAAACAGGTATAATCGAGTTTTAAATGCCATATTTTGATATTCTTTATCGTGCTATCAGTAGATACAGAACACAGAATGTATCTGTATCTACTGTGCTATCTAATGCTTAAATTTTTCTGGGCACGCATCAACTCTTCTCAGTATTCCGGACTGGATTGCTGTAAATCTGTTAGTTGCGCTGTCAATTTGACAAATTGAATTACTGAATTTTCAGCAAAGCGAATCTGTCAAACAGGTTCAATTCAAATTGCCGATTTTTCGGCATCTTGTATTACTGAAACTTTCATCTGATGAAAATTCAGTAAAATTTTGCTGAAATCAACAAACAAATTTTGGTGTGAAGGATGTCAATATCGCCATCATCCGCATTCCGATCGACTAAGTGAGAATGGTCGCTCTACAAAATGATCGTCTATACAGTACAGAATCACAGTACAGTACAGAATATCAGTGCAATATTCCGAATATGATGGAACTGGGTACGGGAAATTTCTGTAAGCTCAAGTTTTATTTATACCACCAAAGAAAAAGAAAACAACAAGGCAGACTGATTCACAGCCCTGATTCTCAAGTTCGAATAGTAAAACCAAAAGCAACGAAGTACGAAGTGGTAGAAGTTACGAGAATATGACGTTATTGAGCGATATCGAAAATCTTTCTTTCATTTCCAGTATATTTTTTAACCGGTGGTAGGCGAAACAACCCAGTAAAGTTCAGCCGGAAATGAACTGGAATTCTGGCTGGTTCCAGTTCGTATTCCGGCTCCAATGCAACAACCGATTCTAACTAGAATCGGTTGTGTCACTGGAGCCGGAATACGAACTGGAACCAGCCAGAATTCCGGTTCATTTCCGGCTGAGCTTAACTGGGAATACTTAGTCGTGACCAGCACCGCCTTTATGCATGTGCATATTGCGCTAGGGTAGAGGCTCGGGATTTTAGGGGTCCCGCCCTTAGAATAGAGATAACCAATACTAGTCGCCTGTACTGACATCGCCATGAAATTTAATAAAAAGAATGGGTCTTTTTGCCATGGAAAATATTTTTGAGAGCATTCTTGAATTACCGAGAACTCACATTCAATGAAGTAAGTTAAATCCAAATTATAGAATTCAGTTTTCTCAAATTAGTTTCAAAACAAACTATTCAAACAAACACGACGAATGTTGAAAAAAGTTGTACAACTACAATCATATTGATTGAATCGAGTAATGTGATGATTTTCCCTCTAGTATATTGTATATTAATCTACAGTAAATCATAGCTTTAACTGCACTCTTCAACAGATCTATTTTCATGGAAAACGAATAGGAACATAAAGACCCCCTAAGCGAAAACAAATCCATATTTTGATCGACGACACTCAGTCTAAGTCTACAGTCCTTAACAATTCACGCCACGCACCGTTAGGACAACCGACAGGCGTCTCTTGTTTTTACTGCGGATTATGGCGCAATTTCGGTATTTATTTAAATTCTGTTCTCATAGCCACCGACAACCATGAAATCCGGTAATTGGTTTAAGCACGCTTCAGTTCAAGTGTTTTGATTGGCTTTAAAACTATTTCCGCTTTGCAGGCGATTCAGGACAATATTCGCGTATCTACCACCTAAAAGGGGTGCGTGTGACCGTTCTTCATTCAGAAACTAGTGTCAAATACCGAACAATTGAAAACTGCTGATGCGAGTCAATCACCCTAACAACAATATTCGGTTGTTTTTCCATTCTTTATTCATTTACTTTACGACTTGTTCGCGTTCATTTTTTCCACGCTCACAACCGCTCGATATACCCAGCTGAAACGCTGACACGTGGCCGACTAAATATACACAGAGTCCACGGTAAGGTTTTAATGAACCATAACGACGGGTTTCACTTTTACTTTTTTTCTTTCGTGCGTGGAAAACAAAAACTCACACAGGTGCCTGTCCTTACGCGATCCAGCAGTGCTGAATCACACACGTGGCTTGGTGTACGGGCGCCCCGGGTATGGAAATAATTGGAGCATGTTTGATGTTGTACAATTTTGCAGTTCAGCTAAAATGAAAGAAAACGCACTTGGTTTTTCATCTTATTCATATCGTCAGAGACGAAAACTCCGGCTTTGTTCATACTCTATTTCGTTTCCGAGTAAAGGCCTATTTACACCCTCGGTGAAAATGAACGTGAACTCGATGCAAACCAAATTGTTTTTTCCAATATCTCACTTATTAGTGCATAGAAATTGATGAAAATGGAACTAAACGATAGTTCATTAATATACTTAGAGAATCCATGCACAATTATTCGATATAATTGAATCAATGTAATAATATTCGCATTCCCCGATCATTTTAAATATTCCACGGTGAAATATGTTCGCAGTGGATATTTCACTTGTTCACCGGGAGTGTAAACGCGACGACGGCGGTATTGATGGTGAATATAAATGTCATCGCTGTTCACGGTGAACGTTCACCTTCGAATACCAACCCCCTGGCAACCCTATACCATCATATGGAGTTTGACAGCGACCGACATATATGGGGCGTTATAGCTATAAAGCCCCAAACAAAGAATTATGTTCGGCACTATGCTCGATATTCAAGCATTTTACACGACGTTTTGCATCTTGTGGGATGATTTAATAATTTAATTTAATTGACATTTTGTAACTAAATACAGCTTCTAATCATTCGGTTCAAAATCAATGTTTTGCCTTTCATGGCAGTGATGCTGGCTGTACAGAGACGTCGTCCTTGACAGGGGGCTGTCGAATACCAAATTGCATTCTGACAAACTGTAAACTGTCAGTTTAGCGTGAAATCGGTGTTCGCTGATGAAACTGTTCACGACGTCCTCCACCGTGAACAATGGAAGGTATTCAACACATGTTCACGTTCATTTTCACCGAGAGTCTAAATAGTGCTTAAGGTGACGTACTTTAACTTTAACGGTGAGATAATCTTAAAAGGGTTAATTAAGTTCCGGCTTACCTATATACAAACCATTTTTAAAACTAGTTACGAGAAAAATAAAGGATGTGTCTTTAATTATTGCGTTAACTTCAGATTGATTGGAAAATCGGCTAAAGTTATCGAAATGAAACTAATTTTACAGTAATTATGAGTACGTAAATATATTTCTGCTTACATATGCGTATTCTAGTCTTCAAATAGGTACACAGCCAATACATGCAGGGATCCTGGAAAACTGTAAACGCTCGCCTACAATTTGTCTTGTCAATAATAATGTTTGTGCACAGGGACGTAACCAGCCATAGGGCTCGGCCCTCCCCTCAAATCAAATTAAAAAAAATGAAAGCTGAACAAAAATAAAAACTACCGAAAATTTGCAGTTTCTAAAAACTCAAGGCGAAGTGATTTAAAAAAATGTTGTTTAGCTACTATACTTTTATTGGAAGACATTATATTCCAATCTTACAAAAAAACCATTTTTTGGATTGAGCGTCTAGGTAGCGGCCCAGGCGAGGAGAATACGAAACACTAAAATCTCTGACTTAATTTTATTCAGCTTATGCATGCAATCTATTTTAACCCTTTCATGCCCAACTTTTTTCTAGTGCATGTAGAATTGCAAAACTATTTTTCCTTGAAAACGGTGGGGTAAAGAAACACAAAAAGCCATTTTTCATAAAGATAGGTGCCTTCCTCGCAGTGTTAGAAGCTGCTCAATTTTTACCTTCCAATGCTCAATACATTTCTCCTAGAATATTTACAATAGTCCACTTGCATGGAAAACGTAGCCAAAGGCACTCTAAATTGATAAGTTTTAGTTTATTGCAACATATCGAAGATATATGAAAAAATCATTTTTCGTCGTCAACGTAAACTGTTCCTGGCAGCACTGCTCCATTGGAATCTAATCAGACTAACTGCAATAACTTCAGTTCTAGAGCTGATCCTTGTAAGTGTTAGTACTCAAATGAAAGGCAATAGTCATATTTATTAGCCTTACTTGTTTTTGTGAGCAAACCTTCCCTCAATCAAAAGTTATGGCTGTTTAAAAACGTTGTTGTCCACAAATAACATGGGCATGAATGGGTCAACTAGACCAGCATGGGACTAAATTAAGGGTGAAATATTTTTGTAATGGCAATCCATTTTTATCACAAATTCGTAGTTTTTTCCGTCACAAAAATGCTGATTTTCTTGCCACAGGAACAGATCGCTTGCCAAACCATAATTCTTTTTCGAGAAAACAAACTTGAATCGACCAGGAAACTTACCTCGAGCAGGAGCCTTGTAAAATTGGAGCTCCAGAGTGTGCTTTCACATCTGATTCATCAACGATCAAGGCAAATTAGTTGAACTTATTCATCACATGATTGCAGAGCATGCGGGGTGTGTTTTAGACCGTTGTTTGTTTTTAGGGGCTTTTTTTCGGTGACATTTGTAGCATTTTCGGAGACGGATTCTTCAATAGTACAGTATTCATCATGTCAGTATTCAGATTTTTATCAGACATTTCGGGATTAGTCTTGCCGAATAGGTTGTTCGGAAAATGCAGTTTATGATAAACGATTGCCCTTTGCGAGCAGTTATGAAAGTTTTCTTCTATTTTTTAATCACTCGTCTAACACGAGAATGGGCGGAACAATTTTATTACCCGCAAACATAGGAAAATTTTCGCATTTCAAACCATTCGTTCCTCATTTACATGAAAATTTTCTACACCTAATTTTCCCACAACACAATAAGTGCATTTATCGTGTTTATTGAGTATCCGCTGGTGACTAGGAGGTTGATATCATTATTATCTTGCTCCAGACAAACCCAGTCTATAGACCGTTTGATGCCCGGCACCAGAAGCCAAAAATCGATTTACTGAATTTCTGCTCCCTTTTCGTAAGAGGTGACTTTCTTTTTCATGTCATACATCTTTTATCACGTTCAAATTTGTGTAAAAAATTTGTAAAAATATTTCCTAACATTATTCTTATCTATTCATAATAAAGCTGTTAGCTTCTCTCTCTAGTACTTAGAAACATGCAAAGTAAGGTTTTGACTTACAGTTAATGCTTATTTTGGGCCTCTCAAAATTATTTCATTTCCTCGTCGCGAATACAATAGATACCTTTTCAGTTGTACCCTCAGTTTGGTAACTATTTATAAACTTTTTATTTGGCGATTATTTGGTGATTTTCCTTGTTTATCTTTTCTAAGAAGAATTAATGAATAATTAGGTATATTACTCGACTTTTTATCAATATTTGTCCTAATGATACTCCCAGAAGGTATTGTTAGGCACCTAATAAGTCTATTAGTGGCCGAACGCCCAGAGACTCATAAAATCATGAATCGCGCGCGAGTTCTAGCACAATTTATAATCGAATAACTATCAAAGTATCGAAAATGTCCTACGCACGTCGTACTTCTTGTGACAAAACTACTTCAAAAAATATTGTTTGTGCTTCACAGCCAGTATTATAAATCCAACTTTACAAGATTCATCTCTTTATTGCGCCGAGAAAAATTCCCGAAATATTTTTTCGTGCTCTACAGTGGTGTAACTTTAATAAAAACTTTGTCATGTGATGAGTGTTCCAGTTCCAGCTTCATCGATCGTTAGCAGTTCGTGCATCTAGTGACCGACTATGATGCGTTTTCAATTCCTTTTGTTTGGTGCGTTATTCATGATTATCAGTGAACACACTTTGGATTACCTTGTAAACAACAGTTAGCAGGATGCTCGTGAAAAAGCAGAAAACTTCAGCATAAAACCACATAAAAAAGATTTCAGTATATATCGAAACACCATTTCTGGTAACTATTTATAAACTCTGATATTTTACTTCAAAACTCCCGGGCCACTACCGAATTTTTTTCTGGCTACGTACTTGTTGTGGCATATATGGTATGTGACACAATCATTAAAGCGGCCAGACCTACTGTGTAGCTAAATTATGTAGAAGATGATTCAAAATTAAATGGCGATCAAATTATTGAAGAATTTAATCAACGAATCATTTTGAATCTTGAATAAGGAAGAAGCGTGGACAACCGTACCGACCGTTTCAATTTGAAGGGGCTAGATAAATTGTTGGGAATGATGTGACTAAGACTGTTACTCCTTTGGTTTCAACATCTTAGAATGGGACAATGATATTTACATCTTGTCTTGGATAATTAGCCAAGGTAAAAGCGCATTCACTCGCTCATAAAACATATAACATAAAGTGTCTAATGCAATTAGAGATAACACGGTGAAATTCTATATCACTCCCTAAAGAGAAAATTGGTTTAAAACAGTCTTTATGCATGAAGGGCACAAAACCTAACTATAACTAGTCAGTCCAGGTATTTGCGTTTCGACCTCGTCTCTTCAGAACCACGGCAAGGTTCGATTTCAGTAGGTCAGCAAACAGAACCTCTTCACCTACGAGACATCGTAAGTATAAGTCGCTTCAGGGGCGTTTTCCTCAGTTTTTCGTAAGGACAAATCATATGAAAAACTATTAAAAAAATCCAAAATTTAGCGCACACCACTCCTGTGTGGTTTTGGAGTAGTGGCATGACGCCAAATCAAGCCAAAACAATGGATTTTGATCATGCTGTCTCAAAAACGACAAGCTCCGTTACTGGACGCACCCCGTTTCGTAAATCTCACCGTTTATGGTGCGTTTTGTCACGAGTGGATCCCTACGTTTGCCACAAGTGCGCATGGCCTGCCAAATCAGGTATTTCGAAGCGAGTTTCGATAGCTTCTTCCATTTCAACCATTTGAAATGTTCCTGTCCCGGTAACTGCTTTGATGTAGGTCCTGTAATCCGCTTTGATGTAGGTCTAGGGCCGTCAAGAGCCGCAGTCGGACCCCAAGGCTTGTATTAATGCCGGGCCCTTTGAAACCTAAGACATCTACTATGAGTTAGTACCTCTTCAGCCATGGAAAACTCGTGAGTCCGTGAGGTTTCTATTAGTCTCCGGCTTATTCATATTGCCACATTCATAGAAAGCATTCCAGACAGGAGAATTTCGACAGCTTTTTATTATGTGGTATCCAAATCGGGTAAAATTACCATAGCTTCGAGTTTTTCAATTTGCAGGTACTCGGGAATCATGAATCAGTAGCATCTAGTTCAAATGGCATGTTCTTCATGTTGATCGGAGATTTGTGCCTTGCCATGAATCGTATTTTTATGATTTCCCTGATGGGAAGGATTGAGGAAGTGGTAAATTTAGGAGTAATGAATATACCCAAGAGACCACGAAGCATTATTTAATGGCTTTGGATATGTTCTATATTCGCATACAAAACATATTCTTTACGGATTCATAGTTCTATAGAGATCGATAAAGCACACTTAGTGGCGGAAAGGCGAAATAGTGTGCCAGAATAGAGCTAGTTCAGAAGCACCTTAATGGCTGTCAGCAATGTTAACATAGAGCCGTGTTTTTGAAAAATAACTCTTCTCTTCTTTATCGACGCAACAAAAGAAAAAAAATAACTTTCGCTAACGTGCCCACCCTTCCTCTCTTCTTTTGTTTGACATGCCGACTGTTTAAATTGATGATTTAGTGCCTATAGAAATGGGATGGGAAAATTTTCATGTATACTTGTTTTAATCCAATGTCTACCTAGATGTTCGGTTTAAATTATGCAAACGTCTATTGTGGATTATATTTGCAATTGTATTTTTTTGAAAAATCGTGCAGAAATTGCATTTTGATTTTAAGTTTATTGCATCATTATTTATTACATGAAGGTTAACGAGTTTAGGTGACTATTGGAACGCATATGTATATTTGTTATTGTTCGGTGTCTCAAAGCACTATAAGAAGATTTTTTATTAGTACTTAGAGTTTTCTATAAAAGCTTCATAGCATTTAGCTTCAAAAGCTTTTTAGCACGATGTCTATGTTCTGTATGTTGATATAGTGCTAGATTTAATGCTTTACATTTTAAATGCATTGAGGCAATAACAATACTTGTATACAGCTTGTTTGCAATGAATATGCTATCTTATAGCTTATCTAGAGTTTTAAATTAGTGCTAATGGTTACCTGCGCAACGACACAAAACAATTTAAATAGAGAATTCTGCACCCCCGGAAGGATGCTGAACGATCTGCAGATGCTACAATAGCAGTAATAATACTTCCAACCCCCGGAGGAAATTAGAATTTTTGTATTAACAGTGAGCGGATATATTTCATTTCGCGAAACAAACACTTCTGCTTGATTGATGGTCTGGAACATAATCATCACGCTATGTCTAATATGGTGAAATTGTAGGGTGTAAACATTGGCCATCTTTAGCTACAAAACCAATATGTACGTATCTGACAGGAACAAATATTCACTAAACAACAATCACGCCCAGTATCTCCATGCCAACAACCGGCACCACCAGTGAAGAAGCGAACGTAGAAGAAGACGGATGCGTTTGTGTGGGCGCGCGCATTTCTGTTTGACGCTCTATTGCTTTCTTCGAAAATACTTTAAATTGGCTTCTCAATATTTTGTAGTGTATTCCGTCGATTCAAACAAAAAAAACTCGTTTTTAAAACTTGTTCACAAAGTAGACAACTCCCTTAAGAACGTTTTTTTTTTTTTAATAAATGTCAACTGTCAAATAAAGTTTCCATTTTTTTCATATAACAACTTAATAAGGCGAATAGTTACAAAGATATTACTATTGCTATTTTTATTGCATTTCTACGAATACCGCACGTGTCCATCTTCCGGGTAAAATCGCGGGCCCCCAAATACGACCCGGGCCCCAGGGTAATTGCCCTGGCTGCCTCCCCCTCTAATCGGGCCTGTGTAGGTCTCATCATCAATGACACAACACCGGTATTTCAAGAATAGCGTTAACGGGCGCACACTTTCGGTAATATTTTGCTGGCGTTAGTAATCATTTGGGAAGTTCTGAATTTTGTACGTTTTCAATCCGAGTCGTTTCTTGGCCCTCTGGATGAAACATGAGGTTGAAATAAGCAATCAGTTATTTGAGCGCTGTTCCTTATTTTCATCCAGCTCTTGGCCTGTAGTCCATTGTCATCGGTTCCATCTCGATCAGAATCTTACTGACAACTGCACAACTGAGCGGATGCAATTAATACACTCTAAAGATAAACTGTGCAAAATTGGTTAATTTCGGTCAAGTCTGAAAAAAGCTACTCTAGTTTCGGTTCACTATTTAGGAAGAATGATAAGAATTTATTTACTAATTTAGTACAAAATATTAGAATGCCTAAAAATGCAGGAAAGTACTATTGGTGTCGCTTTTTACGATATGGGAGTAGGAGACCAGCGATTATATTTTTTCTGATGCCGGATGCAACACGGTCTTTAGACTTGATTTGTCTAGAGCAATATAAAATGATTATATCAGCCGCCAAGTGGATAAAAGGCCATCGGTAGCCGGCAAACCGACTGGATTATCTTAAAAAGTACTGTGGGTCCAGTGATTATGTAGTACAAGGACAGTAACTATCCGCAAATATGGCAAACAAAGCGTCAATGTGGAACCACTCATCATCAACTACGGTTGAAAGTCGTTCGGAAAAACAAAACTGATCTCAACATTTCGGATTAAGTACAAAGAAACTGAATGCTAACCACTGTATTTCGCGGCAAATCCATCTCCAAGAAGGTTACAAATGTTGCGGAGAAAAAAAATAACTTAACCGAAGCCTTAAACAACAAACGGTGACCCGTAAGTTTCACGATCAGGTGCTGATGAAACTCGATGGAAATGTCTTGATCGACGATGAAACCAATGCGAAAACCGATTTCAAGCATATTCGGCAAGGCTATTTCTCGTAGCAAGGTTTCTGGCAGATTCAAGCTTCTTTTTGCGAATGTATTCTCGAAAAAAATCTATGATTTTGCAAGAAATATGCTCCAGTGGCGAGAAAACCAACATTTTGAAAACGAATGAGAAGTATAAAAAATACAGTACAAAGAAGTTTAATCAACAAAGGGATTTTCCAATCATTAAGTCCCATGGTGGTTCAGTTACTTTTTGGCTAGATCCGATCCACCAAATTGTTCACAGTTCCGTCAGATAGAGAAGTATTGAGCGTTGATGAAGCGATAATTGAAGATGAAGAGAGCAGTCACTAGCGATATTGCTCGAATGACGATTTTTTATTGAATTATTTAATTATTAATTTATTTAATTCGCAAAACAGATGTAGACTACCAAAATTATTTTCCAATGTTTTCTTACATTCTATTCATTATTTCTCCAGTTAAAACATTGTTTTAATTTATTCCTGGACGTAGTGAGATTTTTTTCCTTTATTTTGGTTTTAACGGCGTATCATTCGGTTGACCGGGTGATTTTTTATCCTAAGTCCCAAGAATATCCTAAGCCAAAAAATACATACATCCTTTTCGAAAGTTAGTCTTGGTGGAAAATGATCTCAAGCCCACTAAAAAGTGGATCATCTTACATATTAAGAACGTATGCCAAATTTCCTTAAAATTGTATAAGGTCGTGCCTGATCCTTAATCAAAAACAGATTTGGCACGCTCACGACATACTACCCGAGTAACAAATTTTGTTGCCGAAACTACTTCATAACCAGTTCGCAACAAAACTTTCATGCAAACATTGCTACTCGGGTACAGTGGGATGGGCACGTGGTGCAAAAACCAGTTAAAGTTTTGTTTCTAAATATAACAATATATGTTCAACTCTTAAAATTTGATTTTCTACGAAAATGTAATCACGTCCGCATTTGACACTACCGGTCTTCCTTGATAGTGAAACTAGCCACATGGGTTTACATGTTTGACAGTTATCCCAGCAAAAGGATAGTGATCAAGGTAGTTCAATAAAAGGTGTGGTCGTAATAATTCAATTTTATAAAATATTTTTAATTGTTATTTTGCGCCCAAAAATGCAAAAAAAAGAGATCGACTACGTATCTTCAACTTAAGCTGCATCGGGAAAAATCAAAAACAGCATGTGGCTTAGGGCACATTTCTTCACCCTCGTTTAGTGCTTAAGTCAGGTTTAAACGTACTGGTGAATTTGGTTTAAAAGTTAAGCGAGGGTGAAGAAATCGACTTTTAATGTCTCAAGTATTTTTAAAAAAGGTTCGTTGACATTTTACTAATTTGTTGATGTTGGCTGTTAGTATGGTGCGTGAAAAGCTGGATAGGTTGAAAAAGTATGAAAAGACAGAATTTGTGACTAAATAACAAATAACTTTAATTCGCGATATAATGTTAGTTTACAATGTTTCACAGTACAACTAATCATCAAAACAATCCAATATTACTAGAAGATACATCTGCTTCTCGAAGCACCGACTTTATGCTTCCCAATGTATGCGAAGCGGCCACTTTAACTGTAAAATATATGTTCACAGTACACGATGTTTTAAAAACACTTCGCCATTAGATATGTTTACCCATCACTCGTCAACTTCCAGGGAACCAAAAGAATACTCCTTCCAGGCTAGGTAATCGATTAAACTTTTCACCTTTCGACGGCACACACCACATCTGGCTTTTTATACCTTGCTTGGTTCACTCTTTGCATCTCAGCATCCACCGTGATTATGATTTACATGTAGGTAAGAAATTATCCACCGCATTACATTGCGAATGTTCATTTCCCACTCTTCGTTACCCAGGCCACTGTACCTTTCAAAAGAGCCATACATACAGATACATGAAACATAGTCGCCATTTTTCCAGTTCGATACAATAGCAACCGCTGCTGGCGCGTGGTTGGGTAGAAATCTTTTATAGCATCCAATAGCGGCTATCATTTGGGGGCGTGTTTTTCCGCTCTGCTGTTGTGTTTGTGCAACTGCAGCATTATAGCAAATAACTGGTTTCGTTACCCACTGTTGCGCTGCAAGTTAGCACTGAAGTGTATCAACATGCATGATTTGATCTATTTTTTGTCGGTTGGTGCGCGGTTGAAACTTGTTGTGTATGGGTATCATGTTTTTCGAATGATGGCGGAAATATGATGTCGATTCCATCCATCCGTGACGGCAGATGTTGGAGGGGTTATTGTTTGAGATTAAAGTACATACATAGGATACAAAGTTTATTGCTCTGTGCAAACTTGGAACGAGCTGCTAGGCTATGCTTTGTTCTGGTAACACAGACCTATCGGGAGTGACGGATTCGATTTATGACTTTAAGAGCGGTTACAAATATTGCTCAGTTTTTCTGTAATTTTTCGTATTAGCACAACATACTTTTAGAAACATGACCTGTGCTCTTTTAACATGAAATTTTAAAAAAATATATCACTAGTGAGATTTGGTATCAAGGTCAAATCCAAACCAAAATCGCGATTGTTGGGATAGGCATTCCCGGATTATAAATTCTATTATGAGTGCATTTTCACATGGAAACTAAATAGTGAACCCGCGTAAATCACTTCCCGATCAGAATGAAATAAGAAGATTATAACAGAACACAATTTCAGTAACATATTGTGTTATGAATTAGGTCTCGTTAGTAGCTAAAATAACAGAAATTTATAACTAGTAACAGTAGCTAGATCATCATGTTGCTGAGGCAAGTTCGGCAGCGAGCTGAACAAGCGGTTTATGTACTTCTTTTAATTATTTGATTGCCCTATCATCAGACAAAAAAAATAGAGCCTTGATAGGGTAGAGTTTTAATTTGTATTATTTTTATGTACAACATAGTGCTACAGTGATTCTGTACTTTTAAAGGGTATAGGTTATAGATCTCATTAAATTCAACGCAAAGCGAGATATGAGAAATGTTGTGTACCCTCAAAATCTAATGGACCCTTAGCAAAACAAACTGTTTTTCGTGATTCACACACTAAATTTTTTTCTACGCAGTCATTTTTCAACTTATTTTTAATTTTTTGGTGTTCTGGAAAAAAGAACAAATTACCTTTACAACGGTAATGTTATGTTCTTTTGTTAAAAATACTATGCGTTTTGTGAAAATGGAATGGAAATAACCATTATTTTGCGTTTTTGCCTTTCTCATATAAAGAAAGGCTATGCAATCACTGTAAAAATCGACTTTTTAACCGAGGCCCAGAGGGCCGAGTGTCATACACCATTCGATTCAGTTCGTCGAGATCGGAAAATGTCTGTGTGTGTATGTGTGTGTCATTTAAACTCACACAATTTTCTCAGAGATGGCTGAACCGATTTTCGCAAGCTTGGTTTCATCTGAAAGGTATAACGCTCCCATAAGCTGCTATTGAATTTTTAGTTGATCCGACTTTCGGAGCTACGGGTTGAAGAGTGCGGTCACACAGAAAATTCCCATATAAACTGGTACCACCATGATGTTCAAATGATGTAAAACATATTAAAATTGATATAACATTACTCTAGTTTGCGGGTCTGGATCACTAATGATCAGTCAAAGCAGCTTTGACCACATTGGCCACCTATGACGGTTCATGACGCCCCCGGGGAACCCGCCCAGTTCCTAAGCTAATATCACACCCATTCCCCAACGAAGTCTCTACCGATTTTTACAAACTTGATTTCAAATGAAAGATACAGTAATACCATTGACTGCTGCTGAATTTCATTCGGTTCTGACTCTTGCTTCCGGAGTTAGAGGGGGGTTAGTAAGGAATTTCCCATATAAATCGGTACAATCGTAATACCTCAGAGGCTAAAAACTATTGAAATGGTCACCAAATTACTTCTAATCGCAGATCTAGATCACTGATTGCCAATCAAACATTCTTTGAATATATTGTCCACTATCGACGATTTCGGAAGTCCGGAATTCCGGGCATATTCCACAATCGGTTCTTCGGTGATGACTGAACCGATTTTCGCAAACCAAGTCTCAAATGGAAGGCAAAATATGCAGTTGAGTATTGCGTCGCCGCACCTCCCCCCCTGCCTTGACCTTACACCTCCCTCCTTCATCACTCTCCTCCCCTTGGACCACCCTCACGCCCGCATTTCCTTCACCACCCCGTATACCGAAATAAGATGAAGGATTTCTGACGCATCTTCCACTCCCACTCTACTAACCCCCCATTTCCTTCACTTTCAAACCCATTCCACCAACATTTCAAAATATAATCACACGAAGATAACGTTGAACTCATGCTGATTAAGCTAATTAAATATTATTCTTTTGCCTTTCTCATATAGAAAGGTTATGCAATTGCTCCAAAAACCGACTTTCTAACCGAGGCCCGGAGGGCCGAGTCTCATAACATTCGACTCAGTTCGCCGAGATCGCAAAATATCTGTGTGTATGTTATGTATTAATGTGTGTATGTATGTGTGTATGTATGTGTGTATGTATGTGTGTATGTATGTGTGTATGTATGTATGTATGTATGTATGTATGTATGTATGTATGTATGTATGTATGTATGTATGTATGTATGTATGTATGTATGTATGTATATGTGCGGATGTGTTAACAAAATGTCCACATCGGTTTCTCGGAGATGGCTGAACCGATTTTTACAAACTAAGATTCAAATAATAAGGTATAATATTCCCATAGGTTGCTATTGAATTTCATTTTCAACCGACATCTTGTTCCGGATTACGAGTTGAAGAGTATGGTTACAAAACAAAATTTATTGATTTGTCCACATCGGTTTCTCGGAATTTTTTGAACCGATTTTGACAAACTTGATTTTAAATGAAAAGTCCATCAGCTGCTGTTGAATTTTGTGTGGATCCGAGTTCTGGTTCCTGAATTGCAGGGTGATACGTACGATCACGCAGCAAATCCCGATTCTAACGAATTCTGCGATGAATGTAAAAAGGTGAAATTTTTTCCAAAATGTAAACACAACTGTTGAATTTGTAGATCTAGGTCACCAACAGTCATTCAAAGTATCTTTGGCCACACTGGCCACCATCGACGGATCCGGAAGCATCCAAATTCAGAATAACGGTTATATTGGTTTCTCGAAAATGGCCAAAACGATTTGATCAACTTAGTCTCAAATGAAAGGTGTTGCGTCTCCGAAAAAATGATATTAAATTCCATCTCCATCCGACTTCCGGCTCCGGAGTTACGGGTTGTGGAGTGCGATCACATAGAAAACTCCGATTCAAACCGATACCGCGATGAATGCAAAAAGGTGCTCTTATATATACTTACCAAGTGTAATAAGAATGAAAGACATTTCCATAATGTTATATTGTACGAACCAGCTATTAAATCATAGTTTGGAGAAATGAGAAAGGCACAATTGCACGTCTAGGTGGATTAAAATAGGTTTTTTTCATGAAAATAATAAAAATTGTTTAACATTCTCAGGATAAAACGCTCTAGTTCCTATGAAAATTTGGAGAAAACATTTAATTCCGCATCTAATGACCTGTTCATCATCTAAATCGGTTGAAAAATGGCAGTGTTATTTTTCCAAATAAGAAACTTGTTCGCATGTTTTCTTAAGAGGTTAGTGAGACATTGTTAGGATTCTAAAATTATATCCTTAGTTTTTTTTCCCAATTTTAACTTCATTGTTCTCACACATACTTTTCAATGTGTACTTAATCGAGCAAAGAAAAAATCGATTTTTGAAAATTTTATATGAGCCCGTCATATTAAAAGTTCATGCGAGTAAGTTTCTAGTTTGGAAAAAAAATAATAACTCTGCTATTTCATTTTCCAACCGACTTTGATGAAAACATTGTTGTCCTACAACCACGTAGTATTTTTGACAAAAGAGCTAAACATAGCACACCATTGGAAGTCATTTCTTGTTCTTTCCAGAACACTCAAAAATTGACTTTATACCTTTTTGACATTCTCGTATACAGAAAGGCTCTGAAATAACTCTGGAACACGACTTTTCAACCGAGACCCGCCCTGTTAACTCACCCAATTTTCTTAGAGATATTTTGATGATTTTTTTTTTCAATCGAGGTTCCAGTTCTGGAGTAACGGGTGTAAGAATGCAGACGCGCAATAAGTTTCATGGTATCAAGATGATGTAAAACTTATTAACACCGGTGTAAAATTACTAGGATTTGCAGGTCTAGCTAGAAAAAAACATGATTACTAAAATTTGTTTTGACTGCATTGGCCACCTACGACGGTATTTGATACTCCTGGGGAAATTCCCCGGAAATGGCTAAATCGATTGCTACAAACTTTATATTAAATGAAAGGTACAACATCACAAAAAGACTGTTGTTGAATTTAGAACGAATCAGAACTGTACGGTCACATATGAAATTACTATACAAGCAGTAACTGATTTTTTTTCCAAAAGAGCAGTTACAAGGAATTTCAGAAATCGAATTTTTACCTTTGATGGTTTTAAAATACATTAATGGCTTTAAAATACATTAAACGTCTAGATCTCATATTATCTCGCAAAAATCTTACGAAAAGTCACTACCATGGCACAAAATCTCCGATTGCCGATCACCGACTTCGACTTTCTAATTTGGCCTCCATTACTGATGGACAAAAATGCTTCTCTCTTTTGCAATATTCCCCTATCTCCAATATTGATGTTGATTCTTTTATTGGAATAGATGCTGATTTAATTTGTAGATTCGAGTCGCTCTAACTTCGCTCTAATGTTTATAAAATTCCTTTAAAAATGCCAGTTTCGAGCAAACCTAGAGCGACTCTGATCTAGAAACGAAATCAGCGTAAGTGTGATAACAATTCCGCGCTACATACAGCATCCCACAAGAAAGCCATCTGGGTCCAGTAATATTCCTCCTCTACTTTAATGGCGTCAAATTACAAGGACCCCGCCGACGATATGAATTTTTTTCGGCAAATATGGGATAAAACCGTTGCCGAGCTTCCTCAGAGTGAACTAGAGATGTTAAGTACGTGGTATGATCTAAACAGAATGATTTTAAACCCGAGTTAATGGTCAATCGTTACGTTCACGTGGAAATGCCATCCGACTCAGTTTAATTACCATTTTTTCGACTCGTGCTTTCCAAGACACCCTTATGTCAAGGAGCTTGGAATAATCCTGGATTTGGCACTAACGTTAAAACCACATATGCTCTCGAGCCCTGTTCGTCTCGGACTTGCCAAGGTAAGGTAATTGACGTTTGTATATTAATATTCAACATAACAAACCACGAAATACTAGTGTGCATAAATGTGAAAGACTCTATTGCACTACAAAGTGGTCCAAAACTGGAATTTATATTTGGATATGATACAAAACCTATCGATAATGTCTACTTTTTGCTTTTGCCCGGGTTCCCTTCAAGCGAGAAAAATGGGCGACAACTAGCAGCCTCTCGATCTAGTATGCATTGTCTCAAGCCCAAAGGAACCAATGCACAGTGGTGGAGAATGCAAATTTAGCAGAAATTTTGAAATTTTTCTAAAACTAAACAACTTAGCCTCATTAAGTATTTGGAGAAGTTTTCGTAGTTTGTAAGCGCCTTCTTGTTGTTAAAACAACAGTCAAGGTGGTGCTAATTTTACCAAGATCTAAAAATTTACTTTATAATCATTCCAGCTAGAGTTAAATGGCCTTTAGCGAGGTTGTAGAATGACAAATTTTGGAAAAGCTTGCTGAAGGCATGTAAGCTCTAGCTGTTATACTTTTCATTTTACAACAAATTTAAAATCGAAGGTTGTGTTTCTTAGAAAAACTGTTTTATTCAAATAACTTTTGCGGTATTTATTTAAAACAGAAGCAGTCTTCAGAAATCCTTAATATTGTTTTAAGGCGAATAATTTGTTTCATGGCACCACATGTCTAACTATTTTTGTTGAAAAGTTATGAGCACTTTTTCGCCAAAAATGGCTTCTTTTAAATAACAATATCTCATTAGGGCAAAGAAATAAAAAGTAGTTTTCAACAATAAATCGACCCTCCCGCAACTTGACGTTTAGCCAAAGTTACTTGAAACCACCGTGTTTCAAATGATGTCGCCACCATAGAACGCCGTCCACTAATTGTGATACTGTAAATTTCTATGCGAGAAAATAATTCCGTGACGTCTTTTACGAAATTGTTTCCTTTATTTACATTCGGAAGAGGTATTCAAGATGATCATTTCAAAACAGCGTAATAATTTAATATAAATACAAACAAGTTAATTCGTAATTTTGGAGTTTCATGAAAGAATTACAAATTGTGCCGAATGTAAAATGTAAAATGCATGATTTGGTTTGAGTACGCTTCTAGTGTGAACTTTTTCTTCTCCCGTCGCTCTTGAAACATCTGTCCCATATGACAATCTTCGAAAGTTTGTCGTTAATCCTTAAATACATTGTGATCATTTTGTGATTATCATTTTTCACTCCGCATTTGACAAGGCGGGATTGATTTCGATTGTTTATTTCTGACAGCATAGCATCTAACTGATAGGCGCTGCGACATTTACGGTGCAAAGGTTTCCACGAAATTCAGAAGTGATGACAGCTCATTTTTTATCGGAGAGGAAGAAAAATAGTCCAGTACCATTGTGTGTGTTGTTTACATTGCAATACAAATATCACTACCTAATACCTTAAGACTAAATGAAGGTGCTCACTAACTAGTATAAGCGCCGCTGGTTTGTATGCTGATGATTCCAAAAAATCATGAATCATTTAAAAATAATGCATCAGAATAAAGATGCATTATTTTTATAACAAAACAACACTAAACCCCCAAAAAGTCTTTAAAAATGAATTATCCAAAGTAAAAAAATCTGAACAAGAAAATTTTCGCTGTGAACAAGTTTACGCTTTTTTTAAAAAATTCCTCTTGAATAAAGTTTGAACCGCCATTTTAGACCCACAGACCCAAAAAAAAAGTGGTTTCAACGATTTGTATAGGAGCTGTCAAGTTGTTCCCCCTCTGCAATAAATAAAGTCATGATTAGAGTTATAATTGAGTAAAAAATGGCGAAAGCGAAATTTTTTAAATTTCATAAAATTGAGTTAAAATAATCTATTTTTGATATATTAAGTGCTTGTATCTTTTGAACGATAGACGCTAGAGCTTTGATGTGTTAGAAGAAAATGTTCGCCTTCAAAAGCTTCGAAAAACATCCGAAGGATAAGTTGGAAAAATAAAAAAACTGAAAAAGTTATATTAAAAAATGGTTTTTCATGAATTGACCCTTTGTAATGTTTAAATTTTTTATTTCGTCCACCGTGAAAGACACAATAAAAAATATACTTTCGTTTACATGATAAAATATTGCACTTTATTTTTATAATTTCTATTGTTTTAAATAGTGGGTAGGGTGGTTCGAAATTTGTTAAAATCAGGAAATCAACTTTTTAATGGTTCGAGATAGAGTTTCGCTGTGTTTTAGAAAATTGAAGAAAATAAAATTTTAAAAAACTTTGCTGAATACCCTGAAACTCTATGTCGTGTATTTTATAAGAAATTTACCAAAAAAAATAAGAGTGTTTCTTAAAGAATGATTTTCTTTGTATATTTTTTGCAGTTTTGATTTTTCATTAGTATCACTTTAGAAGTATTTTCAGATATTTTGAAGGAGAACAATTTGTCTTAACATTCCGAACCTCTAGCTTCTCTCTGTAGGAAGTTATTTATTTACTAAAAATAATTTATGTATTGAGTAAATATTGTAAGATATAAAAAATATCGCATTTGCCATTTTTTGGTGATCTATACAACAAAGCATGCTATTTCATATGGTAGCAACGGTATTTAATGTTAAGTGCCCTAATCGAAGATAATGCTATTTTAATTCTCATAACTTTGAAACGAAAAAAGTTCAGTAGCTGGTGTTTTAAAATAATCTTCAAGTTGTCCAAAGGGTACTTTAGTGTAAAATAAAAACTACGAAAGTTATAGAAATAAAATCGTTTTTTAAGAAACGAAGTATTAAAGTTAAAGCTTGCATGGCTTCAGCAAATTTGTCTAAAATGTGTTGTTCTACAATTCCATCGAAGACAGTAAAGCTCTATCTCGAACCGTTAACAAGTTCAATTTTAAATAATACTAAAATTAGAACCACCGATGAATCGATGGACATTAGGACAATGCGTGTAATATCTCAAACCTGCAACATTTCCTTCGTTGAAAATAAAAGCGGAAGTGAAAGATGCAATTTCGACTGGCAAAACACCCCAGGAAGAATCTTTGGACTAATTTTCGAGATGAGTTTATTATACCTCTCGTTTGTTCTACGCGAAACCTCCAACACATTTTGCAAGCAACTTACTTTTCGAAAGATCATTAATGCACTAACACTAATGTACATTCTGACGAAATTGACTTCCTGAATCAACAAGCATTCGACACTCATTTAAACATATGCACAGTTGGTCTTTTGGGGAAAACTATAAACGCGTAAACATTGGAGAGTTACTTAGGTCGCAGGGCACTTTCAGCTCTTTAGTGCGGAAAGCTCAGTTCTAATAGTCAGATTCTTTTGAAATTTTGTAGCAACTTTCTTGGGGGAAGGTACATAAAGAATACACAAAAACAAAATTTTCGAATTTTTTGATCCACCCAAGTAGATATAACCCCTTAATTTGATTGAAAATATTTGCCACATGATAGCTTGCAATGTTTATAGCAACGCAAAGCAGTATGAAATAATCGTGAAGCTAAGGCACGGAACAACGACAGTGAGAGGCGAATCAATTACAATTCGTAGTTGTTACTACGTGATTGACCAAAATAAGCGAAATTACACAGATAATCAACAAATGGAGCCTGGGAGTAGCCATCCATTCTCAATATGCACGTTTCTAGAATTCTATACCTTGAAATGCCAATAACGGTACCAGCCACGTCCTTACTGCCATCGGGGAAGGAAAGGACTATTGGCGATTCTACGTTGAAACCGCTCGCAGATAGCGCTGGAAGGAAAGTGTTGCTGATTTTATTCTGTTCTGTCATAGTGCATATATTTTCTGTAAACATTGGTAAAAAATGACTTTTAAACACCAAATTACCGATCAATTTGTTGATAATTGTTTATGAAAATGAAGGAAAACCATCATTTTATAAGACGATGAGTAAACATCTTGCGAAAAGAGTGTAAAACATGGTGGTTTCTAATATTATTCGCAGAGCTATATGCGCGCTGTTTCGAAATGTAATTTGTTGAGCACCGTAGCCGCCGCAACAGCATTTCCCATTCGTCCTAAGTAAAGCTAAACCTTCATGAGATGGTGTAAATTCATGAAACTCTCCAGATCAGGCGAGGAAAGAATATATCCGGCTAATAGGAAAGTGTCAGCTTTGTATCATGCACAGCCGATCCTTCTCTCCGATAGTCTTCACTGAATCTCCTACGTAGTTCAAAATATGAAGGAGTTTGACATTGGTACTGATTGGGTCTCGGTTTCGAGTTGGAACTTTATTTATGGAACGATTTTTTATAACCACAATAATACCCCGATTACATTTCGAAGAAATGTATGAGTCAAATAGTTGCAAATGGCTGTAATTTCAGAATAATTGCAAATAAAACTAAATTTCTTACTCGTTTCATTCATATTTTGGCTGTGGTAAGCTTTTTCCGAGAAGATAATGAAGATTTTGTTGTAAGCTACGACTCACTTACGGGTGAAAAAAAGTAAACTGTATCACTTTGCCAGTTCATGAGCTGAATCATAGGTGTCGCATGACTAATTTTGGTTTTGCCACAAATCGCCAATTAGTGTTACAAACGTTGTTATAAAGACCGTGTAAAGGTATACACACATCTCCACGTTTACCACGGGAAGGAGTTTTTGTTAATAGGATGTGGTAAAGAGTTGCACAAATCTGGATTGACCTTGACAAGTGATATGATATATGCAATTCTCAGACGTGATGTCATATGTTCATTGCTCTGGGTTGCCGGCTGCCTAGGATATATGATAGATTTAGCGTTTGTTGTATAAATTTGGAAATGTTCGGTTCGTAAAAAACAACTTCAGCTTCAGACTACCGACAGTCGGGAGTACTGCTTATGTTTAATTGAATCAAACGGTATATGAACAATTTTATTATTCCTAGTTTCTTTATTTCGGCGAAACACGACATTCCAAAAACAATACAATATAATGAAAAGCGATCACCTTTAGTGCTTCGTGACATTTTTCGAAATAGATATGCGAATACCTATGTAATTTATGATGTTACAAAACAAATATTATTTATCGTGTATAAACTTTGGTATTTATATAGCAAATAAAATGATAATTATATATTGGTTTCTTTCTCCACGAACAATTGAATAAGTTGCTGATTGTTATGTTATCCTTATTCGCACGCGTTGGTAAGCTAACCGAAATACATCAAAAGACTAGCTTTGTATGTCGTATATAGAACCGATGACGCGAATTTTAACTCTAATTATTAAATAGAACAAGATTGGATACAATAAGAAAGAAAAAACTAACTTGTCACCTTTCAAATTAATAATTAAGCTATAATATTTTTATACTCATGAAGAAATATGGTGAACATGACAATCAATAATATAGTGAATATGCTACTTCAAAGTAATATTCATCAACATGTTTAAATTCCAATGTTTGCTGTGTGCGTTAAGGTTCAACTGAGAATCCCTAAATAAGCGGCCATCTTGGAAAACGAAAAAAAAACAGTTTTTTCTCACACCGTTGGGAACATCTTTATGAAAATGAATCAATGTATTCCGGGCTTTGGTAGAGTATTACTGATTGATTTTCATGAAGATTTTTCCAATAGTGTGAGAAAAAACTGCTTTTTTCGTTTTCCAAGATGGCCGCTTTTCCAAGCTTTCTCAGTAGAACCTCAAACTCGGTCTAAAACACAGAGACCGATTCAAACCATCCGTGCTGTATGCGTACTGTTATTCACCGAAAACCATGATCAAACCTAGTCCAAATAACAGCGCACCTCTTCTCTCCGTGACTAATTTCTTCCGTTACGTCGATAGAATTCAGTATTATTAGGAGGTATAGTTTCGCACAATAAGCGCAATGATTTGCTGCGCTTTTTATACATATTGCCTTTACACTGGTTTGCATCAGCGTGCGGTGCGGGTGACACAGCACAGGCACAGTCATAAAAGTGGGAAACGTGCGATTCCATAAGCATAATTTTATGTACAAAAGATACACTCCCGGCCGCGGCCGCCGTATCACTTTCGTTGCATGCATTCTCTCTGCTCATCGAGATCTTTCACCAGTTAGATCTGGAAACATATGATAAGTCGGGTTTAGTTAGCAAGCTCCAAAAGCTGTGTGGGTATTTGTGTAGTCCACTGCATCCGACAACAGTAGGCATCTGCATATGGTTATAGGACAGTGATTATCGTATCATTTATGTTCAGGCATAGGCTGTTACTAGATTGCCTGTCTTGTTTTGGCTGGCTAGTATGGTCCTGGAATAGCTGGTGGGTGAAATGTGATCGCCCAAGAAAATTTCCTTATTTTTTTCGTGTTTTGAGTGAGCAAGAGACAACACGTACCGAATGCTCTCTACGTGGAATGGGTTTTAAGATAGCGGAGGAAATACTATGGATTTCCTATTCAAGTTCACATTTATAGTGATATTGCGCACATCCCACCAACCTGGACTCCGCATTTTCAAAGTGCGAGAGATCAAACTGCTACTGAAAACTGCGAGCTGTCAAAACACATGTATTTCAAGTGATAGAGATGATACTTTTATAGACAGACCAGTCGAACTAACCAGTCTATGAGAAGAATTTAATAGAAGAATAGTAAGTGCGCAGTGTGGTTATAATCCAGTTTTTAGCCCCACAAGCAATATTTTGTCATTTGACCAGCGGGAAAATATCAGAGAAACATGAAATAAAAAACCGTGTTAATCCACCTAGTGGTGCAAATGTAGAGTAGAGTGGGGTCAAGTAGGTCAGTATTCGTTGGCGAGCTCGTGAGATGGTGTTTTTGCATTGATTTTAAAAAACAAGCACTCATAGAAAGGTTATACAACTGATAACGTAAATGCAATCAATTGACGTCATCCAGGTAAAAAATGAGGAAGTGGCAAATGATGCGAAAAATCATGAAACCGAGGAAGGAAATGGAGAAAAAACATGTTTTTCAGAAGCTGAGTCTTCTGATGA
This sequence comes from Topomyia yanbarensis, assembly GCF_030247195.1. Classification (NCBI taxonomy): domain Eukaryota; kingdom Metazoa; phylum Arthropoda; class Insecta; order Diptera; family Culicidae; genus Topomyia; species Topomyia yanbarensis. The sequence continues at coordinate 164,615,834 of NC_080670.1, forward strand.
CTTCTTCGGTGTCCTTGCGTCGACAGAGTGTGGAATGGAAATTGTGCATTCCAGCTCACGCGGTTGCTGAACTGTGGAACGACAAAGTTTACGCTTCGGAGCATTTTATTAGAGTTCCTTTTTCTTCTCTTTTTCGATTATGTATCTACATCAACAACCCCTTAAATTATAATATTGTTAACTCACACGAAATATCTTACGCTTTTTAATTGATGACGAGCACTTTCCTTTAACGCAAGCACGTAATGTTTCGAACGGAATCTTGAATAGTTTAGAGGCTGATCGAATACTGACGCCATCTTGAACAGATACAATAGCGTTGTTTGTGTCCTCTTCACTTCGTTTTAGCATTTTTTGCACGAAATTACGTACAATTTTTCTGTCAAAATAATTTAAATTTACATTACACTAGTGACCTATAGTGTCAACAAACGGCTGACCTATCGTGCCCCAAGCATATATTTCATGTAAAAATCCGTATATTTTATTTCATTAACGAAAATATCAAAAAACCAACATAAATCTCGTGTTCAGCATTAATGATTACAAAAGAAAAAACTCACTTGACACGTCAACGATGCTCTCTACACTAATCAAAAACACTGTTATATCTATTAATTTTACACATGCATTTTCGCAATTAGAGAAAGCATATGCATACTATTTGCTCGCACATAGATCTGATGAGAAAAGTATCACCACATATAATTTTTGCATTGGCTTTTTATAGCTACGGCACATTAAATACGATTCTATAGTGACACGAACATACAATTTATGTGTAAACTCGTAGAATTCTATTGTTTGTACTTAAATGTGTGTACATGCATACGAAAAACTACATAAAATTGAGTTCTTTTGACTCAATCTCGAGGTATCGTGGAATAAAGTAAAATTTGGTAAACCGTGTTGAAGGTAGTTTCAGCACGGCAAAAATCACAACTAATTGATAAGTTTTTTATACTCAACCTTGAATTCAATATATTTAAATTGAAGTAGATTTTACTTAATTTTGAGGATACCCTAAACAACTCAAAAGTACACTGAAAATAATCAACACGATAAAACCATATGCAATCAAACATCACTTTCATGTGCGTTCTCATGTAAAAAAGTTAAAGAATTGATTTTCCTTTGAATTTCACATGGAAATCTATTAAAACGCATTTCATGTGATGTTTCAAATTAAATTCAAACAATTTCCACGTGAATACAACATATTCAACCGTTGAATGTTCGTTGCCACGCTATTGAGTCGTAGCCGTGTGCATTTCATGTTTGTGGATTGAAATAATTGAAAAGATTTCCACATGATTTTAACGTGGTTAATTTTTTCAGTGTACCTTATTCCACGAAAAACCTCGACTGAGTCTAAGACGAATACAGGTGTGCACATTTTTTCTATGTGTGAGTGCGGTTGTCATTTCTCTTTGATGATGCCGAAAAAACAAGAGGATATGAAGAAGAAAAGCACAAAGTTTGTTCGGTTTTTTCGAGGTAAAAAGTGTCCCTAAGTGCGTAGATCGGTAGATCCGAGGTGAAGCTCGGCTTTTTCTCACATCGTGCTCCAGAGAATCAGAATGCTCGTTCGGATGTTTATGTTTTCTTCAAGGGTCGCGGACGCCATGCTTAACTTTGAAAGTATAGAATTATTACACTCAAAAGTGTCAAATGTTTCCACCTTTCTTTCTCTTCATCTTGGACTGAGTCGAATCTCACGTTTTGCTTTATACAACACTAATAAGTGCGAAAGCGACGTGAAACTCAAAAGTAAGTTAAAAATGTTAAATTTATTTTTCCGTGTAGCAAATGAAAAAAGGTCAAAAAGGGCAAGTTGCTGGCTAACGGGGGGCTATTTGCCAGCTCGAATGCGCTACTTGCCCTTCAACATGTCGGCAAATTGAGAGCAAATAGGGGGCGATCTCAATTGCAAAATTTGGGTGAAACGCCGCCGCCATTTTTTTCCACTCACCACGCCCTTAACTCGCAACCAAATCGCCCACAGAACGCGCTATCCCGGTCAACGTGGCAAGCCAGAAAGTTAGCAAAAGTTGAGCAAAGCGAAATTGATGCTGGCAGAGTTTCTGCGAGTGTTTTGCGCGATTTGTGTGAGAATTCTGGCAACGAATTCGCTCAAATGCAACAACCGTTTCTGACAGAAGCGGTTAAACCAACCGATGCTGCTCACTTTTACCCAGAATCCAGCCAGAAATGTACGGTCAAGATCTCTGCACGCTTCCTGCCACATCTTTGTCAGATGTTTTGCTCGATTCGTGATAAATTCTACCAGGTAGGAATTGCCGGATCTTTGCACAGTTTATGTCCGAGTTATGCCAAGGTTTTGCTCGGTTCCTGTCAAAATTTGCCAGAAAACGCGAGCGAAACCGCGTTCGCCCTTGCTCAACTAACCCGACAGGATACGCGCAGAAATCTGATAGGGCTGCCAAACCAAGACTGACAGAAATCTAGCAGAGCGGTCTCCGCCAGGAAATTTGCTAATATGAAAATTATAAACAATATCTGTTTTCGGATTCATTAGGTATCCACTTAAACTTATCAGCATACTAGAAATTCACCGCCAAGCTATAACCCAGTTAAGCTCAGCCGGAAATGAACCGGAATTCTGGCTGGTTCCAGTTCGTATTCCGGCTCCAGTGACACAACCGATTCTAGTTAGAATCGGTTGTTGCACTGGAGCCGGAATACGAACTGGAACCAGCCAGAATTCCAGTTCATTTCCGGCTGAACTTTACTGGGAAGAAGAATCAATGGTGAAAGTGGTATTGCATGTCAAAACTCACCACATTCTGACGTTCGATAACACTTTAGGTTAGTGATCTTGGTCTGCTATATTTAAACACAATTTTCTATATTCGTTGGCCAATTAAAGTGCAAGACAAACAAAGTCCAAAGTGACCCCATGCTACTCTACTTGCCATGAACACTAAAATTCCATAGTCGAGCAAGTTTAATATGAATCTGTAAATGTCTATTAAACTGATATTTCACTTAGTATCTATTTGAAAGATACTAATCGATATTGTAGTTTAGGAAAGCCTGGTCAAAAAACGGTCGTATGCTGACATAGAAGGGAGAAACCGGGTCAGCTCCCTACGTTAGGGAAGGTTTAGCACAACAACCCCAGAATGGAGCTACGAGCACGAAGAGGAGGGCACCCAGACACATTCAATTTTATATAATTATTTTTATTTTTAATTTAGCGCACAAAAAAGTGAAAATTTATCTTCAACGTTAGCTACATCGGAAAAAATCTAAACTACCCAATTAAGTATTAGGAAAGTAATAAAAGTCGTTAATATAACTAATGCTTATATCATTAAAACAACAGAAAAAAACCATTTCCCCAACTTACCGGACCAAATTTAAAATGATTAGTGCCATGGTTTAGCGATTTCTCTTAGTCTCATATCTCGGGTACACAATCACCAATCCGGACAGCTGTTCTGCAAATCCGGATAATTGCATAATGAGAGGATCGTATAATTTTGTCCACCCATTCACTCTCCCACTATATGGCACATATGTATGTACATAGCAATTGCTTTTCATAGTGGCAGTCAGTCATAATTTCCCCGTGGCACACATCGTGTAAAGTCGTAGTCCCGTTCGTCCGCCCGACCGACCGGGAGAGCGCCGAACATCGCCAGGCTCTTTATGGTTCTGACGACGACGACAACGACAACGGTTTTGTTTACACACGGGATGAATGGCGTTGATTTTCGGTTGCCACCATCCATCCAGCCTGCCGTCGTTGTATGCGCCCGGTTTTCCTTGTGGCCGGGGTCTGCTGCTGTTGCTGCTGCTGCTGCTGGTGGTGGTGCTCCTACTCTCGCAATTCGAACTGCGCTGGTTTAGATACGCGATGCTGTGACGGTGCCTTTCAGTCCTCGTCATTCTACGCGCCAGAGCGGAAAGGAAAAATAAGCGCGCAACCGGTACAGGGCTAAGGTCCCCACGCGTTTGCAACTCGACTGCATTCAGACTGTTAGATTTTTAGTGATGTTCTTTTGGGAAAACCCTAGGAATCGAAATGACCAATTGTGGTGTCGTAGCAGGTGATGTTTAGTGATTTGATTCGGTTTTTAGTGAGTGATTTTTAGACCAGCTGTGATTAGTGTGAGGATTCATTCATTTGTGATTGCACTACATGAAGGATACTACCGTACGAAGGATTATAGCAGACTCACGGATTTTATAGCAAACAATACTCAACTGGTTTTAAGGTATTTGTCTATGAAGACGTTATCATCAATCTTTTGTTCCTGTAAATAATCGTGCTTCTGTTAACAATATATCACGTACGAACTAACATACTGCAATTTTATGGCACCCGTCACTGTTTAGCCGGTACATTCTAACAGCAAATACAAAGCCGCCGGTGAGTGCTCGAATAATTGGCTTATGTGTGGAAAACTGCTTGCGTGTGGTGAGGTAGCTAAATAATAGTAGATATTCTAGCAGGCATTGGAAATCCTTCGCAGGTTCTAACTGGGTTTGTCGCGGTATGAATGTTTACATTATCGGCAACTGTCGTTTGTAATTTGAAACATACACGGGATTCACGTATCACTGCACGAGGAAGTAACACTGGTGCGGTCTTCGTAGGCAGAAGAGATAACAACATGCATAAATCATGTTTTTGAAAAATAAAACGCCTCATTGAGTTTTGACGGTTCCGCTCGTCTTCGGCGGGCGGAACGAGAGAACATCTGGAATAGGGAACACGTGTGTCGTTTTGGGTGATTTAAGATGATCAATCGAGCTATGGATCTGGGAAAATGCAGTTATTAGAGAGCTAATTATGAAGCGTTTATGGAATACTCTCGTTGTTAAAGTCAATATCGATTTTGGTTATTTTAAAAATGGGTACAGTTGATTGCTTTACTTTTTGTCGTCAAAGAAAAGCAGACGTTTTTGCTACAATGATAATTACACGCTACACGCCCGATCAATATGAAACAGTGAACACAGTGGCGTTGATCAGATACTGAGTAGTGAAAATCAGAATAGACGCGTGACACCTGTCGAATAAGTAACAATGCATCGAACATTTGACGAATGTTGTCTGTTTCAATCTGCATGTTTGTCATTTTAGGAGTAGTTTTTTAAGCGAATGAGTAGGTATTTACTCGATTTTGAGATAATATAGCTTCCTAATATATAGTCACAGCCCATAGAATGGGTAACATGCAGTATAAAAGTCGCATTGATATTTATTCAATGTCCCAAACAAGGTTCAGACATTGGTGAACATTATGATTATCGGGTGCGGGCATAGCGTACTTGGTAAATCGATTGCCTTATACGCAGCTCGGCTGCGTTCGATTCCCAACCCCTTACATAGAGGTAGAATTTTTTTTAAATAGATTTTTCTAACCAGAAAAGAGCCGAATGACCATAAGGTTAAAACCTCAATAATCGAAATAAAAAGCTATGATCATTCTAATTGTCACTACACAGTCTCTGAAAAGCTATGATTTCTATGCGCCATGTTATATTTAACTATCGTGTCTAGATATCTGGTTTATATTATTTTACTTTTACGGATTCCAAATATGCATTATTTCACTTTTTATAAAAATTTGGTATAGTTTCTACGATAGTAGTATGTAGTAATTTTATTTCGGTTTCGTAGTTGTCATTAAGGTTTTGAGGAAGACTGAATAAAATTTGATCATCTTTAAGTCACAGAGAACAGACGTCCATCTTCAGCATTCAACTTGTGTAAAATCTCTAACGGTTTCGAAGGTAGTTGGGATATCTGAATCAGGTGCGCTACTATCGTCATGTTTTTTTTTTGTGGCTGAGTTCGACTGAATTGACAGCGGTTATTCCTCTACCCATTCAAACTAGTCCGGAACCGGTTCGGACTTCCAGCATGAATTCCAGCTCAAATGCATCAACCGATAGAGTCGGAATCGGTTGTTTTCTTTGAGCAAGATTCCATACTGAATCCATTCAGGATTTCGAACCGGTTCCGGAATGGATTTGACGGATAGTTGGGATAGGTTAGTGTGGCGGCGCTAGTGTTTATCGTATATTAATTTAAATGTTTACACACGTTTTTTAAACATTTTTGTTCGATCATGGATGTCTGTTCTCTGTGTTTCAGTGTTCAAATACCTATGAAAAAAAACAGTGAATTTGATAAAATGTAAGTTGGAATTTTGTCCAACGCAATTTTTGATTGATTGATTGTGTATTGTCTTCGATTAAAAATATTACATCACACAGACTAAAATAACTTTAATCTAACTATAAACTATCTAATTTTATTTTGAAGACTCTTTACTTATACTAAAATCAAAAAGATGGTAAACGTTGAAGAGCTGGCAGCAAACATCCAGTGGATTATTCTGGCCATATGGTCGGTGTTAGGTCAGACCGGACTAAGTGACTAAATATTAAATTCGAGAAAAACGAGTTTAAAGTTTGAATCGCAGCATTCTTTACATTATAATTGGAAATTAATTTTTGCCATAATTCTTGTTTATTGTTACATATCTCAAATCTGGAAAAAGTTGAATGTAGCTGACGATATTCTTTATCCAGTGCTACCATTTTCTAATTTTTTGATGTTTTGCGACTTAGTCCGGTCTGACTTAACACTGACCTATTTTTGCCTTTAACAATGGGAGGTATTGGGCAACACCTGGAGAAATTATTTTGTAAAACTAAATTTTCCCATGCAAAATCCCATGTAAACTGTGAAACTTGGGCGTTTCACTGATCGACCTTAGAATTGGAACAGTTATTCTAGGATCCAAATGGAATCCAGAAAGCTGCTCGGAATAAAACTTTGTTGGTAAATGTAAACACGTCCTTGTTTGACACTATCGGTCTTAATTGACAATGGTATTAGCCACATGGGTTAGCATCTTTGACAGCTAATACAGCAAAAGAATAAGGGTTAAAGTAGTTACATAAAAGAAGGACACCATAATTCCAATATTATAAAGTAATTTATATTCATACGGGCATACTAGAATCGGACTAATCGTACTGAAATGCAGCTCGTCATAGGGCCCAATTTGAGATTTTGGCGAGTGAGCAGAATGGAATAGGTTGGAGCAGTTTTATTGTTGATTTGCTTCCAAAACGGCGATAAAGCTAAACTAATGTGATCCTAGGTTATCAGCGAAAAGGTGCCATTTGACCAAAATATGACTATTCCATATCAACTTTTGAATAGGGCTAATAAGATTTGTAAACAAACATTTGTTTTGCTGATTTCTGTTAATTTGTTATAATTTCAACACAGAAAACATTGGAAATTGATTCTACCAAGGGTAAAGATGTTGATTCATGTATATCTTTCATGAAATTCAACTTGGCAGCCCAATAATGAGCGAAATAAGTTTGTTTACAAAAACCTCGTTAGGCCTTTTGAAGAATTCATATTGTATTGATGTTTATTTCTATTACAGAATGGCAGATATATTTACAATCAAATGCTAACAACGTTGTTTTATATTAGAAATAGCATACGTTTCTATTTTGAAGGATTGATCAAAGAAAAAAAAGTTCGATTATTTTGTGCAATGATCACTAGCGATTTTTTTAAGTCGTAGTAGTATTTTTTCGTAGTTAGGCATTTTTTAAATCATTCGCAAAATCAGTGAGCGATTACTATAACCTCGATTTGATTTTATTTAAGGGATTGAAGAGTTTTTAGAAGGCAGTGTTTCGTTGTCCTTACTCTAGATGTGAAATCACCACATACCACCATAATGTTGAAATTTGTAATGTACTCTTGTTACGATTTCATTTACGGACTAGCACTTTCACTGCGGCTTACGGTACACAAAACAAGAATATTTGGGTCGTTTTCTGCGGTCTCCAGGAGAATTTCACTTACGAGCGGACTTTCAACCCTACCGTTGGTTTCTGGGCAAAGTATAGTTATCAAAATGAACAAATAGGAGACTAATTCACCTCAAGAACGTTACTAATTATACAAAAACAGCTTATATAGACAAGACCTTACATTTTATTTGGACAGACAAAAAATACTTGCGCACAACTTTTATTTCACTTTGGATTACGGTATCGTGGCGGTCGGGACGAACGTTGGTCGACTTGCTGCTGCGATGGGTTTCCGGGGACTGGACGACGACGAACTGGTACTGGAACAGTAGACGAAAGTGTTCAGACCGGGTGCTTCCGTCGATCGGGATCCAGATGCGGCGGCAACTCGGCCGTGTAACGTGTGGCCTTCGTTTCGTAGATGGTCCGGTAGTGGGACACTGGCTCTACACTTTCGCAAGTTACTTCGCGCACTTTTCGTCACCTATAGTGGCATCATTGGACCAACAGTGTACTCGCGTCCCACATGGGAATAGTTTTACGGAGCTGTATTAAAAAGATCCTGCCCAGAATAGCATTTATCTAGAGGCGCTGATGGATCGTTCTTCGGTTCAGTCTGATCCCACTTTTTGCTAAAAACTACAAAAACGGATGAAACGCACAGTCCCGGTATTGCGATGGGACCAGGAGCGGATCCAGAAAAAAATTTCGGAGGGGGTCCAAAATTTCGACTTTAAAATGTTCATTGTACAATACGTAATATATAATACCCTCATTTAATTAAACTCAGTTTTGGTAAACGAATCTGGTTTGCAAAGATTTTGAACTTAGAATGAATTTAAAAAAAGAAACATTTTTAAAAATTCTCAAGATGTTAAAAAATTGGGGGGGGGGGGTCCGGACCCCCAAGACCCTCCCCTTGGATCCGCCACTGGATGGGACGACGCTGCCGCGGGTCTTCACTTCTCGGACCTGATTTCCTAAGTAAGGCATTTGACAAGGTATTGAATGATAGTGAAATGATTCATTTGACAACAGAAGAAAATGATGTATTCGTCTGTCATTTCGAATACCATCTGCTTTTCTACGTGTTATAATGGCGGCCAACATCATTCTGTTCGTATATCATGTCAATAGCCCTTATTTTAATAGTAGCCATTACACCATCTGCGCTGTAACAATCACTTATTCTTACTGATTTTGTGTAATGGTTCAACGAAAACTTCTTCCAATGGAGTTGATTGAGGTCTACCTAATTTTAATAAAATCTTTCAGAAGATAGTAAAACATAATGCATTTCAATTAAACTTATTCCTTTTCTCTACGGTGATGTCTCTAACACCTACCAACTCATATTTTTTACCTTCTTATTTATCACAATAAAACAAAACACAGCGAAAAAAGCAGTCATTTGTTTACGCTCATGTGCGTACCATCTTCTATTGGTCTAGGGGAACGCAGGGAGACTTGGTCAAATGCAAAATTCTGCAATTATTAGATCTTTAAAATTTGATCTTTAAAGTTTCACAAAAATGTATATATTTATATGAGCTTGGATTTTCTAGTGTAATTTTAGATGCTTGAGGTGAACAATCTTTCTCTGATACAAAATGTTCCGCAATTAATCCCTTCATACCCCTATTATTTATTCTGGTTGCAGTTGAAGACTGGAAAATCCAACCAGCGACAATCGTATTTTCTCTGGTTCTAAACAATGGAATCACGTCCGATATAGTGCGCTGTATTCGTTCAATGATGCGCTATACAGCGCACTACTTCCGACATCATGGATTAGCACTAAACAAGACAAAAAACGAATGTAGCTGGTTGGATTTCCAAGTTTCAACTTTAACGAGATTATAAACATTGTTTTCAAACAGCTTTAAGTTTCAGTTTAGAGAAGCCAATAACTAGGACTACACACCAAAAAATAATGAAATTTAAACGACATGTAAATCAATACGAATGTAAACATACAACAATTGAATCCAAAATTTGATTGAAAATTACGTCAAAATCAATTGGAGCATCAAACAGCATACAATTTTACACTTTCATTCGTGTAACATTACATGTCATTTATTTTACAACAGTATTCGAGTAAAAATACATTGATGTGCATTGGTTTTCCGTTTAAAGAAACTGTAATATTCAGTCCACGTGTAAAATTATAATAAAATTCGTTGAAGAAAACACGACAATTCGTGTGTATTTGTGGCTGAACTTAATTTTACATTTATATTCATGCTCCAAATATGTGCATGAAAATAAACTTAAAATTACAAAATATTTTTTTCTGTGTACTACCTTTAATACTAACAGCACAGAGAACAGACATATAATCTAAAACAAACTTTCCCGAAAAATCTGTGTAAACATTTAAATAAAAATACCTTGAAAATCATCATCGCATACAGGTTCGCATTATAGTTACTATATACATAGTTAGGCGGAGACACCGCGCGGAGCCAATTGAGCATGTCAAATGCCGGAACTAGTCGAGCATGACGTCACATAATGTTTTTTTGGATGTATATGGAAAAAAGTATTGTGATTATGGTCATAACTATTTCACTCTTATCTTGTGTTATCGAGTGTAGAGAACTTAAAAGAACCAATTTTTTTCTGAAGCAAGAAGAGATATTCGCACAAGTATAAAATCATATCATCAGACCTTCGAATTGGATTTTTATTCGTGCATGTAAAGTTCTTACTCACGGCGACAATGAAATTATTAGCCTAGAGCTTGAACATTTACATGGGATGCCAGTGTTTGCTTCCTGAAATAAAAGCTGCCAGTTTTCCGGCTTTTGTGTCCGCCTAACTCTTAATACAGTAACTCTAGTTCGCATGCGTGAGTCAGCATTGTGTCCAAGTTCGCACACAAGTCCCGCATAGCGATTGCTGGCCGATCGAAGCGCCAGCCAGTGGCAAGTTGCTACTTGCTGTTGTCATTTCAAAGCGATAGTTTTATTTCTTACACAAGTTGAAAACTTTACTTGTATGTCAGTTCTCAGTGCTAACAGTTATATGTACAATTTGTGGAACTATGGGGCGGGCGTAGCACAGTTGGTAAATCGATTGCAGCTCACCTGTGTTCGATTCCCAAACACATCCATAGGGTTAGAGGTATTTCTAAACCGTTTTTTTTTGTGGTGGTGCTCAAAACGAAAGTTATTTTGTATTACGATTTTGAAGGCAAGGCAATAATACATCTTTTGTGTAATGTTAGGATCGCTTTTTACATTCATTGTGTACGGAAAAAAATATTTTCAGTCACATAGAGCCACACATACGAGCCTTCCAAGAGTAGACGTCCAACTATTTCCAAGTCGAGGAGCGCCGCGGCGAACACGATAACTCTTTATAAAATACTAATATGTCTGATATGGGAAATTCAATGGCTTCATGAAATCCAAAAATCTCATATTTTACTGTAAAATTCGCTTATTTTTCTTCAAAATAATAAGGCGAAAAAATTTTTTATTCAGTTTTCTGTGGTTCATCGACAGGCTACACATATTGGGCACACTCATAAAAAAAATCAAGTCAATTCGTTGATTAGTTTTTGAGTTATCGTGTTTGCCAATTTGAAAAAACGCAGTTTCGAGAAAAACGCTATTAACTCTACAACGGTTTCGTGACTTTTTCTATACGTAAACGGTTTTGTGGGGTACATACGTGCCCCAGACATAAAACCGCTCTAATATGCCTAGTTTTTATTGAATTTATAATTAAATTGGATAGTTTTATTCAAAAATAGTACAAGCAAAGCTGTTTTTTTTTTTTCAAAAATATTCGTGTTTTCTAAATTATGCAATATTTCAGTTTCTATAGAAGAAGTCTTTAGAATACGACAAAATCCCCTTTTTTCCTTAATATTGCTATAACTTCGAATGTTTCTAGCCGATTTTGACCATCTATAAGGCGTTGTAAAGATTATTAAATTGCCTTTTGAACAATCATTAAATAATTCAAAGACCAACCAAAAAGTGTATTTATTCCGATGTTTGTTTGAACACCAAACGCCAATACAAACAGTACATATACAGCAATATGCAATAACGAAGTTAAAATAGGAATGCGTCGAAGGGACAGGCCAGTGCATTGTACGTATATTATTATATACAAATCATATTCACGAATGTGTTCTGTCTCGATTATCTCCTAAACCAAAGGTACGATTGCGATCCAGGCGCCTTTTCTAGCTACTTTTTTTTTTTTTTTTAATACCCTCCACTATCCCCCATACCAAGAAACTCGCACAGAGAGTCCCCTGGTAATGGACACAACAATAATAAAAACAAAACAGAAATACGCGGAGATATAAACTACAGCAAAAAAATGAACAAAGTGAAATCCCAGTGGAATCAAGTTCCTTTGAAGGGATTCACAAAGCTTATTTGAATTCTAAATACTAAATTTATAACTAAGTGATAACGTTTGTGGTTACGAGCAAATACGAAAATTAGAATAGGCTAAATAATATTAAAAGAATAAAAAGTAGGAAAAAACTAGCAGGAGCCAGAAAAACCTACACACTTAGATGGTTGACACACTTACAAGATATATTCGTTTACTTTTCGTATCATATGCTGCTTAAGCTTGCTTTTAAAGAGGATGTTATTTGTTACTGTTTTCAAGGCAATAGGAAGTGCGTTAAATTTGGAAGGTCCGTGGATTGAGATGCGCGTTAAACCTAAGTTTGTGCATGCACTGCTTCTCAGTAGCTCGTTTGCGCTTCTAGTATTCTGAAGGTTTACTCTAGCTGAGAATACAATGTTGTGATGAAATTTTGGGTTGTTTAAAATATTATGTACATAAATAATAGTTTGAGTATCTCGTAAACCAACAACGGGGATAATTCTGTGGCGTAAACTGGTATATAACAAAACCGTTGAAAATAAGGGAGGCAAATTAAAGATTACTTTGATACATCTATTTTGCAATATTTGAATCCTTTTCAGTTTCGATTTGGCAGCGTGACCCCAGACGACAATCAAATATTGAATGATTGAGTGAATGCATGCATAATAGAATTGCAATAGTGCATCTTTGGGAACAAAACAACGTACTCTTTTCATAAGACCACATAGTGATGAGATTTTGTTGGCAACATGTTGAATGTGTATGTCCCATGAAAGGCATGAGTCTAAATGAAGTCCTAAGTATTGGAATGATGAAACTTTTTCAATCAGTAATGTTCCGACGAATGGATCGGAATGCGGCAAAAATTTTTTCCGTGGCGAGTGAAATATCATATATTTTGTTTTTGTCAGATTCAGTGAGAGATTATTGCCGTTAAAATATTCGATGAGGCTCGCTAGATCGGATTCAATGTATTTGATGATTGGCTGAACATTGGAATGGGGATAGAACAATGCTGTGTCATCAGCAAAAAGCCTTGGAGTCCCATGCAGTTTCAAATTACCTAAGTCATTGATGAAAATCAAGAACAGCAGAGGACCTATGTTACTCCCTTGTGGAACTCCTATGTCAATCGGTTGTAGAGTGCTGCGGGCACCATTTATTACCACAAATTGCTTTCGATCTGTTAGATAACTTCTAATCAATTCATTGGCAACACCTCTTATCCCATATCGGTCGAGCTTTTCTAATAAGATTCTGTGGTTTATTGTATCGAATGCTTTCTTAAGGTCGATGAATAAGCCCCCCACGACCTTTTTTTGGTCAATTTCACGGATTTGCTCATCAGTGAGTTCAGTAATAGCAGTCGCCGTTCCACAACCTTCCCGGAAACCATATTGGAATTTATAAAGAACATCGTTCGCACGCAAAAAGCTAACAAGCCGATTTGTTAAAAGCTTTTCTAAAATTTTATTCAGCATCGACAATGTTGAAATTGGGCGATAATTTGAAGGGTTGTAAGAATCACCGGATTTGAATATGGGCGTAACTTTAGCAATTTTCAAAACGTTAGGATATGACCCCGTAACTATTATGCGATTGAAGAGTTTAGTAATAATCACAGAGAGCGGTCCTATATTGGCTTTCATTAGGTCTGCTGATATGTTATCATGACCCCTACTTTTTTTAACATCAAGCTGACTAATGAGGATTCCAACTTCACTAACACTAGCAGGCTTCAGAAAAATAGAACTGCTAACAGACTTAACTGGCTTCAGAAAATCAAATTTGTTTTTTGGGAGTTTGTCAGCTAGATTGTTCCCGATCGTGGCGAAAAAGCTATTAAATACTTCAGCAACATGTAGATCAGAGTCGATAATGCAACCATCCTTTTTTAGTTTTATTGGTTCACTTGTTTTGGTACGACCAAAAACTTCATTCATTTTTTTCCACACGTTTGAATGACTAGAAGTTTTTAGTATATTCTCATAATATTCACATTTGCATCGCTTTTCGGCGGTTTTAACTTTATTTGAAACGTGTTTCAACATTTCAGCAGCTTGCGCATCATTAGGATTACGTTTAACTTTATCAAGGTAATTATTTTTTATTTGTATCAACCGCCAAAGGCTAAAGGTCATCCATGGACAATTTTCTTTTTTAACATTAACATTTTTCGTAAAAGTTTTGGTGCAGTCAACCAGTAGGTTGTTATAGGTTGTAATGAGAGTATTTAAGGTAGCTTCAACATCATCAGTAGTTTGAAAATTGTTCAAGAATCTGGAGAATTGGTTTTGCAGCCTAGCACGATCGACAATGGTCATTCTTAACTCTTGTTGTTTCTTTCCTTTACAAATAGGGAGAGACGAAATGATAGGAAGATGATCGCTAATATCGCTAAAAACCGTGTAATTATGCAATTGTGAAGCAAAATCTATAGGGCAAATGAAATGATCTAAAATATTATTGCTAGTTGGCCGTGTTGCGAAAGTATTTGTGCAAATATAACTATATGATTCTAATAACTGTTTGTATCTAACTACTATGTTATTATTGTGAAGATTGATTGGAACGTTCACATCACCCGCTATGAAGTATGGTTTAGCCGGGGTAGCATTAGATAACCAATTTTCTAATATATTCTGAAACGAGTTGTAGTCGAATGATGGGGGTCGATAAACACCAATAACGTTATACAGATGGCTCCGAAGTTTTATTTCTAAATGGATGTAATGCAAACCATCGATTGTTTGGTTATCTATCAATCTGCTTTCCAGAGAACTTCTTACAAACACTGCTAAACCTCCTGTCGAGTTACTACGGCAAGAGAAAAAGGGACGATAGCCAGGGATGTTATAAACACAACAGTTATCCTTCTTAACCCAAGTCTCACCGATAACAATAACATCAATACCTAGTTTACATTCATTTACAAAGTAAATCAACTCATCAAACTTTTCATAAACATTAATTCCTCTAACATTCCACTGAACAATATTCAAAAGATTCGTGTCATTTAAATCACATTTTTTATTAAATTCGTGTAAGTTATCATAAAATTTATTTAATATTGTATTGGGTGTAAAATCCATTTTAATTTGATTGATTTCAAAGAATTAAAAGAAAAAAAAACTTATTGTGTGCTTTTCTTCCGCTTAGGCGATGGAGAATGCACAGAAGTTGACGGGCCCTCAGGAGTACACGCTGGTTTCAAAAAAAGTCTCTTCACACGACTGAGATCTTCTCGAGTTTTTACCAACTCGGGCTTACTATTATCATCTTTTTTACTAGTATAACACCACCCCTTCCCGCCCAAATGTACTTCACGTTTAACGATTCTTGGGACTCTCTCAGCTCTTTGAGCAATTCCAGAGACAGCGGAGTCAATTCATCGCGCAAGGTCACATTCATAGCTCTTCCGTTAACAACAAACTTGTCATCAATCAAGGTCGATAATAATTTACCAAATTGTTTCTTCTTGGCAAAAACAGCCTCTTTCGAATCTTTATTAGAAAACACAATTCTGATTGGAGCCAAGCTATTGTTCGGTTTACCACTGACAAAAATCCGCTCAGCAGATACTACTAATCCCGCATTTTCTCTCAACCCTACACAGAGCAGCAGTTTATTAATAAGTTGGGGCACATTTTCACCTGAAACTGTAGGAATACCCCAAACGACAGCATTATTACCCAAGACAGCTTTGTCCGATTTGTCGACATTAGCTTCCAACTTATTAACAGTAACCTCTAGTTGATTTTTTGATTTTTTCAAACGATCTATGTCGGCTTTGAGATTCTCGTTTTCTAATCTGAGATCTTTAAAGTCAGTAATTATTTCATCAAATTTATCGGAAAGGAAAGCCTGGGATTTTTCGATAGTGGTAGTAATCTGCTTAACTTCGGTTGTAACCGCTTGTATTTCCTTAGCTACTGTTTCAGAAATGGTTGCTTTCATTTCAGCAGCAAGAGAAGAAATCAATGCACGACTACTATTTTGCATTGTTACAATTCGTTGGTAGATTGCTGAACAATCTGGCGAACAAAAATAATCCGTTTCCCTCAAGCGACGTACCGCATATCCCACAATATTTTTGCATTTAAAATGAGCACTCGAGAAACAGTACATGCAAGTTAAAATTTTCGAACTATCGGCCTCCTTTTTATTACAAATCGAGCAGACAAATTCATCATCGTTATCCATTGTAATCGGTTCAGGGGAGCAAGTTGAAGCAGACTATTTAATGAGACAGAAAGGTAAACAAATAAACAATATATTGGCAACACACACTAGAGCAAATCTATGTAAACCACAAAAAATAGTCAATCGCTAAACAGAGTCAATGGAGATGTAGTACTAGAGCAACAGAAGTTAGGTGTAGCCAAAGGTTCCGTGTTCAAAAAAACAGTCATAGGAGTGTGTGAATGTATGCAGTTAACGACAACAGTGTCAATGATACCGTATGGAGGTTGAGTTCCCACAGCTACTCAACAAACGAACGTTGAAGTTTGCTTTCCAGCCTACCAGACTAAATCCACTCAACCACAACCAAAACGATTTGCTCGTTAAGTAGCCGTTTGGGCGGCAATGGAGATCACAAATATGTATGGTGCTGTTGTTACGGAACCACAATGTGTACCGGATTGTCTTCAGACTTTGTTCTACGTTTATCAACTAACCGTTTGGGCAGTAGAAGACACGAAAAGAACTATCGCATGAATCAATCGATATAACAAGGTGTATCTATAGGTGTACTCACAGTTACCTTCTACTCAATACGCAATGTATTCGCTTAGTGGGTTCCTTCACACCAACACAGCAACAACAACACAGCAGCAACAGCAAGCCAAGGCTTGGTTAAAAATTATAGCACAACAATAGACTCTTCTTGAACACGAATGCGGTGGCATATATATTTTATTTTGCAATTAGTGGTCATTCAGACCCTTCTCCACCACAAACTCCACTCAGCTATTAACAAACACGTTATCACTGATCTAAATTACACTTAATCAAGAATAAAATAACTAAAAAAACACTATAAATTCGAAGTTAATCGCGGACTGTATGAAATTAGTGTCAACCAGAAACAACAGTGTTGCCATCAGTCTACTTTGCTCTAGTAGCTTTTGATATCAAATAGCTTTATTTTATTGTTCAGCAACGTTGAAGCCTATACAATTTCACGCAAGTTTCTCGCTTACTATGTATCAATATTTTGCTTATAAAAAAAGATATAATAAATTTTCCGAATTATATACACATGACAAAACACTAACGTAAACCGCTTTGTGGGGTATATTTGTACCGCAGACAAACTTTAAGCGGGTTAGTCAAATGAAACAAATAGGTTGCACTTGCTTTAATAGAAGTTTAATAATCAATTTGATTTATGATAAAGTTTGCTTGCAGTTAAAGTAAACCACAATGGAATGACAGGGATTGCAAATAGCTCTGGGGTACAAATGTACCCCACAAAACCGTTCTAGGGTTTACCTTTCGGCAGTCACTGCTCTGAAAATCTAGCGAAATTGTCTTAGAACACCAGCGGCTGCTCGTTCAGTGGGCCATAAGCGCGACTTCCGGAGGGTTAAAGCACAGAGAACAGACATCCATGATCGAACAAAAGTATTTAAAAAACGTGTGTAAACATTTGAATTAATATATCCATGACATCCATGATCGAACAAAAGTATTTAAAAAACGTGTGTAAACATTTGAATTAATATACGATAAACACTAGCGCCGCCACACCAACCTATCGCAACTATCCGTCAAATCCATTACGGAACCGGTTCGCAGTCCTGAATGGATTCAGTATGGAATCTTGCTCAAAGAAAACAACCGATTTAGACTCTATCGGTTGATGTATTTGAGCTGGAATTCATGCTGGAAGTCCGAACCGGTTCCGGACTAGTTTGACTGGGTAGAGGAATAATCGCTGTCAATTCTGTCGAACTCAGCCACAAAAAACATGACAACAGTAGCGCACCTGGTTTGGATATTCCAACTATCTTCGAAACCGTTAGAGATTTTACACAAGTTGAATGCTGAAGATGGACGTCTGTTCTCTGTGGTTAAAGCGAGTCCCACATCAAATTGCATCACGGAAAAAATGCTGTAGAAAATGACCCAATGGGTATTTTCTCTTGGAAATTTGGGTAGAAGTAGTGTAGAGTGTATTGTTTACACTGTATTTTTATCGCAGTCAGTTTTTCGAGAATTGTTGCCGATAGATTGAAATCTGTGTGTGTTATAGCAAATACGCGCGTAGAATGCATGGTTGTTTACAACAAAAGAAGTTCAGCGTGGCCACCGAGATTGCGGGAGAACTTTCTAGAGGGTCAATACTAACAATTAAGCGGATAAATAAGAAGTCGAAAGGAAAGATTTACAAACAATCGCGTGTACCTTTTCCGAATAAAGATTTTAATGTGAATCCATCCTCAGTGCCGGGCCCCCAAAATCCCGGGGACGCTGGCCAAGGCCCACTGTGCCCACGCGTAAAGACGGTACTGCGTCTATTTTAAGCGTTGTTCCAATGTCTTTGATTTTCACCTGTCTCGTAATATTGAAAAACGACTGTTTAAACTGCTTCCTGTTAGTAAAAATCTTAGTGTTAGCTTATAAGTGTTAAAATTGTACCATTCCGTCGCTGTTGTGCTATCTTATGATAAGCGCCATTTTGTACATTTCGAGAAAAACGATTTTTATAGTTTGAGATTGAATATCTTGAAACTTATAAGTGGCATAAACAATTCAAAGAAGACAATTGATGCTTCTATCTATTCTGCATTAATCTCTCAAATATTACGAAAATCGGTTAACTACATTGCGAGTTTTCACTAAAAATGTAAACAAAAGCCGGTCTCACACGTGTCACAATCGTGCATGGAAAATTTCCCATACAAAAAAATCATCAATTTTTATCTTTTATTTATATCTTTGGTTTAATTTGGTCTACAAACAATCGGTGAGATGCATTTTGGTATTTTTGGTTACAGTGTTGCCAAATGTACTATATTTCCAGCTTGAAACTTCAATTGCATTTTTCTAACAGTTCGTGCATTTTTGTTTTGATAATGATTATGGAATTGTGTTTCTCAGATAGTTTTACCACAGAGAACAGACATCCATGATCGAACAAAAATATTTAAAAAACGTGTGTAAACATTTGAATTAATATACGATAAACACTAGCGCCGTCACACCAATCTATCCCAACTATCCGTCAAATCGATTCCGGAACCGGTTCGAAATCCTGGATGGATTCAGCATGGAATCTAGCTCAAAGAAAACAACCGATTCCGACTCTATCGGTTAACGCATTTGAGCTGGAAATTATGCTGGAAGTCCGAATCGGTTCCGGACTAGTTTGACTGGGTAGATGAATAATCGCTGTCAATTCTGTCGAACTCAGCCACAAAAAAACATTTTTATAACCCGAAAAGAGGCGAATAACACTAAGATTCAAACCTCTATAATCAAAATAAATAAATAAATAAATAAGTTTGGCATTGGATTTTGGTATTCAGAGACTTTTTCATTGGACAATGGTCCAACTAGCAGAGGTCAAACTAAAAAGCGGTCCAGTTTAAAAGTGGTCAACTAGCGAATCTGGACGGTATAGAATATAAAGCAATTCATCGGGATAAATCTTCAAGGATTGAGTGGTTTCAAACCCTTTTTGCCTTTCTCATATAGAAAGGTTATGCAATCACTCTGAAAAACGTCAACCTAATCCCGGCCCGGAGGGCCGAGTGTCATATCCCATATGTGCGTGTATGTGTGTATGTATGTGTGTGTATGTGTGTGTATGTATGTGTGTGTATGTGTGTGTATGTGTGTATGTGTGTGTGTATGTGTGTGTATGTATGTGCATATGTGTCAAATAATGTCACTAATTTTTCTCAGAGATGGCTGGATCGATTTGTCCAAACTTAGTCTCAAATGAAAGGTGCAACCTTCCCATCGGCTGCTATTGAATTTTGGATCGATCGGAATTCTGGTTCCGGAATTACGGGTTTCAGAGTGCGGCCACACAGAAATTTCTCATATAAACTATACACCCAAAACGTACCCGGTAAGATTCGCTTACATTAATGCAATAAATACGAGCGAAAATTGCTAGCGTTCTGGTAATGTGCGAAAATTGCAAGAAGCTTTCTTGCATGCAATGCAAGAAACAGAAAATGCGAATTTTGCCTATGTATTAGCGATGTATGTGTATTGGTGACCAATATGAGTTAGAAAAAAGACTGTTGGCATTGAAAAATGAACCCCGCACAAACAGATCGCTAAGCAATTCTTTATCCACCCAACCATACTATCAGATAGTAACAAGTGGATAAAAATCGTATATAAACTATTGGATGATTTCACGATTAATGAAAAAAGAAAACACGCAGCCAGATTTGAACTCACGTCTTTGCGCATCATAGCGCTAACTATAAGCACTGATATGTCCTTACACATGAGAACAGCACGTTAAAACTCGTACAATCGTCACATTCGCAATTTGATGCTGTCTCGTGTGTAATGAATAAACCACAAAACTGCATTTGATGATGTTGGTGAGGAATGAATAAAAAGTAGACAGAAAATAAAAACTCGCCGTGCGTTGCTATACCAACCAGCATAGGCACGTGAATGTGGTGGTAATCCTTCGACAGTGTGTTGAAGAAACGTATGTACGTATAGAGAGAGATGAAGTGATTTTATATGCTTGCAACAATTGCAAGCGGCTTTAACTGCAAAATTGCAAGCGATGCTAACATTATTTGCAAGTGATTGTCGCTTGCAATTATTGCAAGAGATTTTTGTTTTGGGTGTAGGAAAAATTAAAAATAGAATTTTTATTTTTGATGCTAAATGTGTTCAAGGTGCATGAAACGTCGAGATTTGATGCAAACTCGATAATAAATTTGACGACAATTCACTTTTTTGGATTTTGGCGCATTTTTGCCTTTCTCATATAGAAAGGTTATGCAATCACTCTGAAAAACGTCAACCTAATCCCGGCACCGGAGGGCCAAAATTTTCCGATTCTCATAAGTTTTCTGGATTTTAACATGGGCGTAGTTGATGGTTTACGGAGAGGGGTTACACCCCCCCTCTACTGTTCACTCCCCTCCTTTAAAAATCTTCTTAAATCACCCCTCAGACCACCACCCCATCCAGCCCTCATACCCCTCCCTTTCAACCCCATCATCTTTAAACCACCACTATATCACAAAGCATACCAATGTAAGTTGGGGAGTCGTTCGTTCATGGGACTTTCGCCCTCCTCACATACCCACCCCCGCATGACAAAATGAGTTAGCAAGCAGATAACATTGATCTAATGCTGATTAGGCTAATGGAGTATGATATTTTTTTGTTTCAAGTGTTTCACCGTCGACAGTAGCTCATCAAGTTCGTGGCTGGCATGCCATTGTGTATAAGTGCAAAGTGTACTAAGAATGTAATGGACATTTCCACAATTATGTTGAACATAAAAAGCCTTCGTGCCATAGTTTAGAGAAATGAGAAAGGCACAATTGCACCGCTAGGTGGATTAAAACAGGTTTTTTATAAGAAAACTAATCCAAAACAGGTATCGAGTATGTATATTTACTTTCCCCTACAGTATTATTTAGTTTGTTTTTTTTTGTATTCATCAATATAGGTTCCGAATCTCGAGCTAATTTGCGTTAACATTAAATGAGTCATTATTTATTTATCCAACAATTTGAATCGGCTTACACTTTGGTAATAAAACATACGACATTACTTGCATCGTGAGCCTGCTGTATCATATTTCTTGTGTGCACTGGGCAGCCTGGATCCTCGCGAGAACGGCGATACCAGCAACGTCTTAATTAGCGAATATAAAGTTTGATTCTCGCTAAGGCAGCCCATCTACCAGTTCTGAATGTATTTGTTTTTTTTGTGTATAGCAACATAACAATACAGTACATACAACATATAGAGAAGGTTTGGGAGTGAAGGACGGTTTGCAACAGCTTAATGTTTGAAGCATCTTTATTTGAATATACAAGATAAAATGGGAGCATTTCAAATGTGTCGGTTCAGACGTAAATTTGCATGATGTCTTCTAAGTTTGTAGATATATATTGAAAAACGCTCGGCCTCGCCAAAATTTCAGTAAACAAATGGGTTAAAGTTTACGAAAGGAGAGTGACAATTGTCAAAAATAGATTTGTTCGGAATGACACTGACAGATAATCATTGTTCCAATTTGGACCGTGTCGTCTTTTTCTTTATATACACAATGGCGTTCTTAGTAACCCATATTACCCCGCATTTCTTTACAATCGCGCTTCACGTCATCAACATCATCGTTTACGATAAAAATGTACAGAAAAAAATACTTTGTTTTGCTCACAGCAGCAAGCGCGAGATTCGCTTGTCAGCAAATTTTACAACGCCAGGCATTATATGGCTCGAGCTGATACTTCTTTGTTATATTGTTTTCCAATTTATTAAGAACGACACAAAGGTTTTTCATACTGTGTGGGTGATGGAACCCACAACTTCAAACAAACACTTAACCATCATTTATGTGCTTTGGATGCACTGTTGGTTTATCAGCCTACCCTCCGGTTTTATCGAGTGCTACTCCGTACGTGCAGACATCTTCATTGCGGTCTACTGGCTCTTTGGCAAACAATATTTATCTCGTATAGAATGGAAAATCGACGCTTTCATTCATATGTTATTGATTCAATGCAGAATATGGATTCAGGATACAAGATCAGCGTCTTTAGACAATGGATGCAAAAGTAAGAAAACAATTAAAACTAATTCAATTACCCGGATCTAGTACTTGTCTGTGAGAAACAATGTACCGGCAGTACCGGTGCCAACAAAGTTAGCTCACAATGTTGCAACATGCAACATTACTGTGCTTTCACTTTCGGATATTTTACGACAGGGGTCACTGGGTGTCACCAGTGGGACGCTACTGCTAATTTGTCCCACAGCACTCAAAACACTCCACAAATCATCAACTAGTTTCCAATAATGAACAGAAGGCTGAGTTCTCATTATGCTGCATCCTGTACGCTATTCATTGGCTGCGGTCCCAATATCCGCGCGCGTTGGACCAGGCGCTTGAAATGTCGAACCGCGCGAGGCGCGAGGCGCGAACACTTTTCACGCGACTGCGCACAAGTGTAAGATCGTCTATGGTCAACCCGTTTACGAAACATCATCGGCAAACGACGACGCGCAAGTGTCGCTCGTAAAATTGTGATTAGTCTTGGACAGTAAAATATTTATTTCGCGAGTTTTTTTTCTTCCACGAAAGCCCCGCTGCAGTCGTTGGTTTAATAACTTT
Organism: Topomyia yanbarensis; assembly: GCF_030247195.1. Taxonomy (NCBI): domain Eukaryota; kingdom Metazoa; phylum Arthropoda; class Insecta; order Diptera; family Culicidae; genus Topomyia; species Topomyia yanbarensis. The sequence continues at coordinate 164,639,370 of NC_080670.1, forward strand.
TTGTGCTATTATTCCACTTTCTATGAAACTACAATAAGGCGCAGTACAAATTTTATCATCACTCGTTTCTTCGGTCTCTCTTTCTTTCGTGACAGCGAAGAAATGTCAACGAAATATACCGCGTTTTGGCGATCGGTTTTAAATGACAAACAAAATACAATAAATTTTGACACAAAGCGAGCGATTATTTTTGCTTCGATCGTAAAACGATGGCAAAATAATGGGGCATTATCCGTGCCCTTGGGGTTGGGCGTACATAATTTGACAGTTGTGTAAACATTCGGACAGAGCGAAGGAAGTGATTATTCCCTGATGTTCTCATAACTGGGCAAAGTGACGTCTTTATCGGTTCTCTGAACGAAATTAACTTCACGCGCTGTGGCCGGGACTGTAATAAGCTTCGGGTAATGGGATTTTCATTCACTGTTGCTGGGTCCGTTCTCCCACACCTCTACAGGCTGGCCGTTGTATTAAGGCTGAATACTGAGCATTATTTCTACTTGGAACTGTATTCCAACTGGAGCTTAGTCTTTACTTCAACGGAATACTATCTATTTCTATTCTATTCCTTCATTAGTTTTCTGAGGGTAATGCTACGTTAGTTTATGTGAATATTTGTATTTTGTTCAGTGAATATATGCTCCATGAGCTCATTTACAAACTATAGTAGATCTGATGAGCCAACCTTATATTCGTATAATTTCATGGGTTTTGGATGTTATAGCCTTAATATGAAAAAATGAAGGTAATATTTTTCACTACTGACTTTCTTATTTAAATATTCAATCTTATTTAAATATTCATCTCAGAAAACCTCAAAAAGCGGCCATATTTGGAAAACGAAAACAGCGGATCACAATCTCCATGAAAATCAATCATCAAAATCGGAGCATTGTTAGCTGCGGAAAAAAAAACTACTGTTGCATTTTCAACGATGTTTCATGCGATATTTTCAATCGATATTATCACATTAAATTTTTCTCGTTTCTACCGTAAACTATTATTCTTCCTTAAAAATCACGTTCGATTGCTCATAGGAACCGTGAAACCCGTTTTACGCGCGGTATCATTGTTTTCTTTTCTTCGCCATTTAGCATCATAAATTCCTCTCTCGATCGATATAGAACCTGATCGAATCTTCATTTAACAATGACTCACGTTCTCACATCCAGACACACTGACCAAAACACCGACGGACAACTTTCTGTTAGCTGTGGATGAAAATTTATTCATACGCACGGTTTTCTAGCGTCAGTTTTTTTTACCTTTACAAATTGAGCTCTCTATGTTTTTCTTTCGATCTATTCAGTTTACGACAAACGACGGGGACAGGGTACGGAAGCTGGGAATACACTCGTTACTTATCGTCACTTCCGATCGGTACTCCAACAAAACTGATTGATTGATTGATTTGTGAATAGAATGAACGATCGGAGAATATTTGACACTCTTGGCAAAAATAACAAATCACATAAGGCAGTCAAAAGACTACATCAAGACGCCCGCATGGCTTCCGCCAGAAAGGGTTGATTGAGTCGTCTCCTGAAAGGGTTCTTGAGTTTGGTTTGGTGAGAAAATGAAGTTGCGACCGTGGTGCAATAAATATCTAGGATGTGTCTCCCAGAATTGCCAAACAGAGTTACCATGGGTTACAATCAACAGTTCACGAAAAAAATCTCCTGTCCAAATATCGATATCTGGTGTAGGATCTGGCAAGGATCTATACCACGAGGGTAACATCAAGTCGTTCTATCGTAGCCAACATTATACCTTGTTTATTTAAACAATTGAAAATCCAAGACAATCGCTCCTGGATTAACCAGATCAGGACAGCTAAATCGAACAACTGGTTACCGGTATGCTTACTTTAATGTTACAGTTACCTGATTTTAATTTTTGCGATTTTGCGAGCAAGCCCGTCTCAAGACCACTCGGGGCCATTGGGCAGCATTGAACTGAGGTCTCCCCATAACTGAATCCGCTTAGTAATACCCGCAATTAGCAGTATACTGACAGAATTGCCACGTGGTAATCTGATTTGATAGTTACATGCCGTTGTTTGAGGATGAAGAATACCTTGACCACGAATGAGAAATGATGGAGTAGGGTTGTCCACGCCAGCAAACAATCATTCGTACTTCATGGTGTATTTAAGGTGGCTTTCGTTAAGAACCGCCCCACTATTTATGATGTTTAAAATATTTCAAGCATTACGATTTTCATCCGCATTTCTTCATTACGGGACTATTTTATTCCTGACTTTGTTTAGAGGCATCGCTACTGAAGTAAATTCACACACTGTGGATAAAATCAGGAAAATGAAACTTTTTTTCCATTTTGAGAATTGTTAATTAGAGCTCGATTATTGATTAGATTTGTTTTGTTTTGCTTTGGATTGAGCTAACTGAAATCGGAAGGGAATGTGTTAAGGATAATTTTATTACACGGTGACAACCTACGAAACACTTGTTAGCCCTTTCCCGGTGTCTGTAGAACAACTATCACCTTGTATTTAAGCACTCATAATTGCTAGTATTATCAGTAGAACCCTAAGGGCCGATTTCTTCACCCTCGCTTAACTTTTAAACCAGATTCACCAGTACGTTTAAACATGGCTTAAGCGCTAAGCGAGGGTGAAGAAAACGGCCCTAAGAGAAGAGAAGACAATCGCGTAGCCAATTTGATCCACTCCTAACCTCAATATTGAACCAGCTTCTGATTGGTCGTTTTGCCAGTCAAGAGCGTTCATAATATTTTCAAACGGGATGAAAAACAGTGCTGCTGAATTTATTTTGGCTACTTTTCACACACATGAACATTTCATGCAAATTGAATAAATACCCTGAATGAACTGCGTGTATTGTTAAGAGAGACGCGAAGAAACATAAAATTCGATTTTTAAATGGACCTAGTATTACGAATTCTTGGCAGAGTGTCGATATTTGAGGTACAATTATTTTCAGCAATTGTGAAAAACATGCAAATGGAATCTGGCAACGATGGATGCTTGTTGTCTTTGGAATTACGACAGGGCCTGGTAGATAAAATTAAGAAGAGCAAGAAGCCTGTTGTCGTCTCTTCTCTTAGGTAGAATCGAAGTTATTGCAATAGAATTACCACAGATAACAGACGTTTAGGCTAGAACAAAATTTCTTCAAAAACCTGTGTAAACTTTCAAATTGATATACGTTGAAAATCCGTGTTTCACTATTGCCATCTGCGCAACTGTTTGCTACACGTGTTTGACAGCTGCACTCTAACTGCATTGTAGTGATCACTGCGCCATCTGCAAACGTTTGCCTAACATGTTTCAGACGTCTGATTTATTCAGAATTTCAGTAGCGGGTATTTACACACGATTTAAATCGAGCCTAAACGTCTGTTATCTGTGGAATTACGTTGAAGCAGTGCTGCCAACAACAGTTTCGGTTATGGGTGAAAAATAAAGTTTTGATATAACTTCTTTGTCTTGCAATATTCTTGAAAACTAACAAAGCCTATCAATTGTTCTATTCAGTATTGTTTTTAAGGTGTACAGGTGTGCAATGGTACGAAAATTGAAAACGAAAACGAACAAAATGAAAAAAATCAGTTTTATTCTACTAGCTTTGCAAAATCTTGTGAGTGCGGGTTCACACACTCGACCCAACTAGCTCAATAAATTCTCTCAGGGTCGGCAACCGCCTGGGAGGGACTCAAACAACCCGAAACTTACCCTGTTGCAAAGCGGATTTATCGAGAGACGTCTGTGGATGGAGAATACTGACTCTGAATGAAAAAAGGAATGTAAATAATTTACAGATTTATTTTTCGATCCGGATCATCGATTCACTGCTGTCCGTCGAACGTTGGGGCCCATTATTGACGGCGGAGAGGGAGGGTAGTTGAGCATACCTGATTACTCTGCAGATGTGACGACTTACCGGCCAGTAGCTGGTGTTGGTCGACTAGGCCGTCGATAGTTGATTTCGCCCCGTAGAATCACTGTTACCAAAACTGTGAAGGATCGATGCTCTCGTTTGGTGGTGACGAGGTGTGCATGCCATGCCGTGTTATATTGCAGATATCGGAGGGGAACTCGGGGGTCTTGGATCCGCTTCCGAGCGCCTAAGCGTTCCTTTAAACTGGGTCCGTTGTCCAAGTCCTGTCGTCCTGACGGTGGCGTTGTCCCGATTAGGGATAATGTCGGGTTGGTTCTCAGCCAAGGCTGTCTTCGCAACCCCTTCACCACTTTTATGACTATGCGTACGACACAAAGAAAGACCAGTACGCTGCTGCACACGACTTCGGGAAATTTCTTTTGATCACGCCTAATAGCGGCTAACAGTTTTGTCACCCTCTAAATTTTCCGTGTGGACTATTCTCAGGTTGAACATCGACTCACTTTTCTTATCTCTTCATTATCCATCTCCTCATTACCCATCTCCTCTCTCTTTCCTTTCTGCATCTCCTTAATCCGCTCTCCCTCTCCCGCTTTCGATGAAATCAGGATGCAGTAGTGACGAGCTGCCAAAATATCCCACTGATGTGGTATAATTTTTGGCTGTTCAATCTTTTGGGATTTTTTTAAAGGGTTTAGATTTTAATGCGGTCTTTTTCCGTCTTTTTTTTATCGTTGCGGTTTTTCCGTTACAAATTTTTAAATATATATTTTTTTATTACCGTTTAAGAAGCATGGCTGCCTTGGACCCAGATAATTCATTCCGGTTCCATAAGAGAACCTAGGCTAAGCCCCAACATCTGGTATGGATGTTCCAGGGTGGACACAGAAGGTCTCTTTTGGATTTCTGGGTCTTTATACAGCAGTGTGTCCGTGGTTTCTCAAATGATAATGTTCACATGAATATTTTTTTCCGAAAACGTACGTAGTCTAATTAGAAATTTATAGTTTTTTTGTTAGTATACTTAGTATAGGTTAAACAAAAATATAAAAAAAATATTACACAACAAGAAAATAAACTAACGACAATTAATAAATCAGAGCCAGATATAGAAATAGAAATTAAATTACACTTACATACTATACATTACATACTACAAACATTATAAACTCCAACACAAACATCTCTCAATCGTTACCAAACCAAAGCGACGGTAACAATCTTCACCAAAATTAATCAGCAGAGTATGACTACAGTTGTACTCAGAAAATGATAAATGATTTCAATGAAGTTTTAGCAAACAATATCGAAAAACTGATTTTCGTATCATTGTCAGCGCAACCTTAATTTCTTCAATGTAAGCAGTACAACTTTGCTGATGTGATTAATTTCCAACTCCGGGAATGCAGGGTAAAATCTTATAGCTCTTGAAATAAATAGTTGATCCCATAGAGAATTATTCATTTTTGTCCTATGTGTTCTTTGCTGCAAGTTTTTGATACATTGTCACTTTTTACATGAATTATTGTTGGGGTAGGTTGTTTATTTTAGGTATCAAGAGACGTTTTGTGCTCGTTCATTGCGGCATGTTCGAAAAAGCGAATTTAAAATATAATTACAATTTCCACGCCCAATTTTATGACATTTTCACCAATCAAAAGAAAAAATATTGCCTTTTTTGCTAGGTTAAGTTTACTTAAACCTGCCTTCAAATCTATGTATTAAAATGACTCGAATCTATAAATACAAGCGGTACAACCAAATTCAGAACCAGTCGTTTATGATAGATGGAAAAGAAAACACTTAAAGTGTAATGCCGGTTCCAGCTATTTGCTTTGGTCTTTGTCGTTTGTCCGTAGATTTGGTTTTGAAGCTAACACGCTTATACTTAATTATTATATTTAGATTATTTTGTTCAGCAATAGATAAAAAAATAAATATTATATCTTCGTTGTCTTGAAATCTTATTGAAAACTAGTATCGTCTATCTATTTAGACAGTTTTAGACTACTATTACCATACAAGTAACTATTTGAAATATTCTAAGAGAACTTACTTTCGGACTAATCTTTTGTCTTCTGCTGGCAGGAGACGAGCGTAGGCAGCATTACTACGAACCGCTCAAGTCTACCAACATGTCTCCTGGCAAAGAGAACCGACAATAGAGAAGTCACGTAAGATCATCACTGAAAACCTGTCAACGATTCACAGCATCAATGAAATGCTGCTGTTCATTTGTAATATTCTTTCTAAATGGCGGGAAAGTTATTGATCACAGGATTGAATTTTCTTCTAGATTAACCTAAAATTGTAGTTTAGCACAGTGTGTGTTTTTCATAGCACGTTAAACACAAAATTTTATCCTGAAAGTTCGCATTTTTTTAAACCCCGCCTCTCACCCCCTCAACAAAAAGCTCACAAAGAGAACCCCCTGGCAGTGGACGCATCAGTTCTCAGAGTGCGTCAGTACAACAAAGAAGGTATTCGCGAAGACGCTTAGAACGAAAAAAATACACAATATTAACACGTGAAAGTAGCCGACGCAAACGGGTTCTCAGAACCCTCAAATAAAAGATACGATCTCACTAATTTCTCCAAGTCTCCATCATTTACAGTTCCGCTAGCTAACTCATAAAACCGCAATTGTGTGAAACACTTGAATTTCTAAAAAGCTGATTCTTTTCTTTATCGTTCTGAAAGTCGCTAAGAATTACTGCCAGTTTTTCCTGATTCATTTCCACCATCAATCGCTAGAGGTTGAACTACCAGCGCAATATCTGCTCTTTCGAAATACCTACTTCAAACGTATTACTGGTAATCCGTGAAATCATTACATACGAAATATAAATATAATAATAAATGCTTGACTAAATATAATTGTGTGAGAGCCTTACCTTTGCTGCGTTGCTTTAGTCACACAGAACAGACATCCATGATCGAACAAATATGTTAATAAAATTTGCGTAAACTTTTGAATGAATATACGCTAAAACACTAGCGCCGCCACACCAATTCATCCCAACTATCCGTCAAATCCATTTCGGAACCGGTTCGAAATCCTGAATGGATTCAGTGTGGAATATGGTTCAAAGAAAACAATCGATTCCGACTCAATATGTTGATGCATTTGAGCTTGAGTCCACACAGAATCCACTCAGAAGTCCAAACCGGTTCCGGAATGGTTTGACTGGGTAGAAGTTTAAGCACTGCCAATTCAGTCGAGCACAGCCACTAAAAACATGACAACAGTAGCGCACCTGATAGAGATATCCCAACTACCTTCGAAAACGTTAGGAATTTTTACACAAGTTGAATGCTGAAGATGGGCGTCTGTTCTCTTTGCTTTAGTGTTAAATTTGAATATTTGTGACGCGACAATGAAATAAATATCATTGGACAACTTCAATGACTAGTAATGATAGTTAATATTTTGAATAGTCACGATTCAATGTTGTGCAGTCAAATAGACTAGAAACAATTTCTTTAAACCTTAGACACAAAATAAATGTTTTTGAGCCACCCTAATCAACAGTTAATTTTATATTTTAGATTTTATAATGTTAAAAAACAAAGTCAGCGCGCCAAAACTACTTTAAACAATCTTGTTTGTTCCGTTACGATACACAAATTTTAGAGCCGCCCATATAAACAGTAAATTTAAATTGAAATATAGTAAACGTGAACAAAAAACTATTTCAATAATTTAACAAAAACTTGAGTAACAATTAAATAAAGTAGGTACCATTAATATAACTCTATTTAGCTGAATTCGAATCCGGTGCTTCTAATATTCTATCAAAATCGTCCTAAACATATTCCGAGCATGTCCAATTTAAATAATTTACGACATGCTATGTAGCCATCGATTTATTTTTTAATATTTCCAAACGATGAGTCTATTGTCAAACGCACAGCACTTTTAATGAAATGGTTTAGATTCGAATTTTTCACACCGAGCTGCGTTGGATCATCATTACGTATCTCGTAGTGCTTATACCCAGTAAACGAAATGGCGGACAGGCAGGTTAAACTAGGTGCTGGCGATCGGTAGGCTATTGAAACGTTGTTCTAGGCTATTCGCCGTAACTTGCCGTTTACTGTAAAAGTAATGTGGGTAGTTACTATATTCATAGTTAATCGGACATAAAAGCCGGAAAACTGGCAGCCCTTATTTAAGGAAGAAAACACTGGCATCCCAAGCAAACGTTCAAGCCCAGAGATGCCAGATTTGCAGTCATGTCTGCAAAGTTGCAGACTTTGAATTTAAGCTGCAGATTTTTTCGATGTCGCAGATTTTTTAGTTTGGTTGCAGATATTTACAGATTTTTGAAAATAAAAGTTTTTGGTTCCACTACACACAGAAAAAAAATATTGGTAAAAGTAAGAGTGTTCCGCTCTTAGCAAAAAACAACCAACGCCAACTATTAGGTTGAAAGTAAAACTTTTAAATTAATCAAGAATAATAATCTCAAAGTAAAAGTTTTCCTTTTAAGCGAATGAAGAATAGTACTCAAAACAAAAGTTTTATTTTTAAACTAAGAGTATACGTTGGTTGTTTTTTTTCTGTGTGTAGTTTCAAATCTACTTTAGGGTTTTCCTCCATAAGCTATTTCTCTCTACTTACCTTGGGCTATAAATACACTATTTTCATTCAATATAACACATCATCAATAAGTCATTTTTGGTCAAGAATAGTTTTCCTGATATTTTTTTGTTCTTCCCAGACTTTTCAAATTATTATTGCAGACATTTTAAAAAAGTATCTGGCATCTCTGTTCAAGCCCTAGCTCAGTACAGTCGTGATTCGCTGGTTGGGCCACAGCCTTGTCCAACTAACGAATTTGATTCGCTAGTTCCCGGTCAAACCATTCGGAATTTAATTCGGAATCCTGAATGGAGTCAGTACGGATTCCAAATCAAATGCAACCACCGATTCTGAAACCGAAACCGATGAATCGCCCAGTTAAACTCATTCCGGAACTGGTTCGGATTTCTGAATGGAGTCATTATAAATTCCAAATCTATTGCAACAACCGATCCCGACGCAATCGGTTTCAGAATCGGTTGTTGCATTTGTTGTGGAATCCATACTGACTCTATTCAGAAATCCGAACCAGTTCCGGAATGAGTTTAACTGGGTTGGACCGACTGACAAATTTAAAAAACTCTCCAAAGGATGTGTTGGCAGTGTAATCTATTCACATCTCTAAATATTGTCAGATTGATTGTCAAAGTAAATTTGACATGAGATTTTGGTGTTCATATGCTTTTTAGTTGGACAATTGTCCAACTAGCGGAGGTCCAACTATAAAGCGGTCCAGTTAAAAAATGTCCAACCAGCGAATCACGACTGTAGTTTAATTGTTGACGTCATGGTTAAGAACACTACATGTACGTATAGCGAAACGAGATCAAAGAAAATGATGTGGTTTTACACTTGTGCGAATATCTTTCGGTGTCGCAGAAAAAAAACTTGTTTATTTTCGTTTCTCTATGTTCGATAACACAAGGAAAGAGTAAAATAATTATCACCATAATCACAATACCTTTTCTATATACGCCCTGAGTGCATATAAGAAGAGTGACGACACTGTCAAAATTGGAACAAATATTATTTGTCAGTGTCATTCCAAACGAGTTAAATCCATGTATTTTGACAGGTCGTTTGTTCGTTTGGAATATCACCGACAGATAATCAAGACAGTTGTCTTCACTATCCTTACATACACTCTGTATACGCCAAAAGAGAACATGTTGTGTGACGTCAAGCTCGATTGGCTCCGGTATTTGACATGTTCAATTGGCTCTGCTCAGTGTCTCCGCCTAACTATGAATATAGTAGAAAAACTCTAGAAAGAGAACTGCGTAGCCTCCATTTTAGATCGATTGGTTTCGCGTTTAACTGTCAAAAAACGAATCCAATTGAACATTGCCTATCCTTATACATTGGACGTGTTGCCATACAATGCCGGGGCATACGTTGCCAAAAATGCTGTTTTTCTCTCCGCAGTTCTCTTACTAGAGTTTTTCTAGAATATAGTAACTATAGTACTGCTCGCTGGGTAGAAGAAACGCAACGAAAGTAGTGTACTCATTCGAAACCACGTTTTTGAAAGTTGAGGGCAGAATTTTTAAATATATTGAGCTTGTTTAAGTGGCTTGAGGTATTTTGTTATCAAGTAGTTGTATACCCAATACAAATTTGCATTGCTGTGAAGGTTTGTTCTGAAGATCATGAATAACTTCCAATTTAATTCAAACCACTTTTCGCGCTTAGAATGTACAAAAAGCAGAAATCATCAAAGAAGCGAATCGGTTCCATTTGTCATAAAAGATAAAATAATAATAATAACAATAGCACAACAATTAAAGGGACAGTACAGAAGAAAAACAAACTCCAACAACTACACTACACTGTCATAAAGTCACGGATTGTTTTGAAAAAAAAAAATGTTTTCATTTTGATATAGCAAATATGCAACAACGTTGTCGTGTCGCTACAGCTTGGGCCAGCTAGTCGGAACGTGCTGGAAGTGGTGAGTATCGTTTGTACTTGAAAATCCGAACACCTGACACATCCTAACCGTATTGTCACCGTACGGGGGAGCAGTCATGTAAGAGCATGACACCCGACTAGTCTGAGTATTTTTTCCATCTTAATTATACAAAAGCTCGAGAAAAAAACACCAAACATGGCAATGACATTGCTACCGTTGAAGGCGAAAAGCCCTCGTGTGAGCCCTGCGCCACCGTCATCATCGCAGTGCAACGAGTGCGACGATTCCCCGCGAGCTGCGGGGGGAAGAAAATTTAGCGAAACCGCGATTCATTTGTACTAGTCGCGGATCTACTGTAGCAATTGCAGTTTGATACGGCACTCGAGAGTAATTAGTTGTTTAGGTTTGGCGCGTTGTAGTATAGTGAATGAAACCTCCCCCCGGTTTTAGACAATGGTGTCCTGAGAATAGTGAAAATCGAACTCTGCTGGGAGTTGTAGTTACTGTGAACCGGAAGAGTGTGTAGTGCGTGGTTTCCTGCATTGTTTTTTGTGCGAGTTACGGTCAACCGATATGTCATATAAAAGTGAGTTTTTTAAGTTTTAAACACAATCAACAGTTTATATGTGAAAGAGACACGGGTCATGTTGATATTTTCGCTGGACTGCACGGACTTTTCAATAGGCTGTTAGTAACAATACAAGATTCTCGTTATTTACCTTTCATTCTGTTAAAAACTAGGTCGATTTTGCAATTACCTACTAGCTTCATGCATATAATGCCAGCGACCCGGTCAGCGTGGCAAGCAGAAAGTTAGCAAAAGTTGAGCAAAGCGAAATTGGTGCTGGAAGAGTTTCTGCAAGCATTTTGCGCGATTTGTGCGAGAATTCTGGCAACGAATTCTCTCAAATGCAACAACCGTTTCTGACAGAAGCGGTTAAACCAACTGATGTTGCTCACTTTTATCCAGAATCGAGCCAGAAATGTACGGCCAAGATCTCTGCACACTTCCTGCCACATCTTTGTCAGATGTTTTGCGCGATTCGTGCTAAATTCTACCAGGCAGGAATTGCCAGGATCTTTGCACAGTTTATGTCCGAGTTATGCCAGGGTTTTGCTCGGTTCCTGTCAAAATTTGCCAGAAAACGCGAGCGAAACCGAGTTCGCCCTAGCTCAACTAACCCGACAGGATACGCGCAGAAATCTGACAGGGCTGCCAAACCAAGACTTACAGAAATCTAGCAGAGCTGTCTGCCAGAAAATTTGCTCACTGGGGAAAACCATCGTCTGTCGATATTAACTGAAAAAATATTGGAAAGCTCCAATCTAATGGCTACAACTCGCTTGATAATCAGATTCCTTTCACGCAATCCCTGGAGCAAGGATCGTATTGTGTAATCCATCTAACCGTTTTTTCGGATACATTGCCTGCTTCTTTACTTTTCTAATGTTTCTGACAGGATTTTGAATCATTTCCATACTACTTTCGCCCACTTTCATGCTTCCGCAGAACTGGTGTACTTCCAATGGAAGCCTTCATTCAGAATATTGTAGATACAGTTACCAATGGTCATTACCTCCAAAATTAACATTTAGACGAGAAGCAACTGGTAATTTAATGAAGAATAGAATTCTTCTATTTTACATACATCGATAGAACTCAAGTTTCTAAATACAGTAAAGACCCTTTTTTATCAGCCCCTTGGTGAATTTTGGTCTGATAAAATGGGGACATTGATAAAATCGGGACACATATTTTTCTTTCTTTTTAAGAAACCAAAGCTCTTAAAATATTCTTCTTTGTCTCTAGATATAGTTTCATAACCTTTCCTGATTATTTATCTTAAACTTTCCTTAAGGGGGTCTGACAGCGCAAAATTTAAAAAAAAATATTTTTTTTTTTGCATATTTCTGATCTCTAAGAAAAATATGCTCAAGAAAGGATTTACTCGAATTCAACTTGGTTTGTCTGCTAGAGCCCATCAAACTACCAACTATCAATTTTCATATGAAACTGATAAAATCGGTTCAAAAAGCTGATAAAATCGGGTGCTGATAAAATCGGGTCTTCACTGTATAACAATCTATATATCCAACCATTAAAACTTGAAAACAATTGTTAATTGATTTTCTACGAAAATATGAGCTCACTTGTTTGACATTTACACTATCAGCCTTACTTGACAGTGATTTTAGTCACAGGGGTTAGATCTTTGACAGTTAACCCAACAAAAGGATTGGGAATCAAGGTGACTGAATGGAAGGGATTATGGCTCTATCAATTGGGTCATTAAGCCATAATCGATTTTTTATTTTTTCCGATGCAGCTGACGCTAAAAATACGTGATCGAAGTTTTTTCACTCTTTGTACGAAAAATAACAAATAATTTTTTTTTGATTAATTTATCACGGACACATCTTGATTGTTTGTTTTGTTTATTTTGGAGTGATTTTAAACTTTGAGTTCATTCATCACTCCTAGGCCACATCTTCCATTGAACTACTTAGATCCTTATCCTATTTCTGGGATAACTATCAAAAATGCTAACCAATGTGGCTAAATTCACCGTCATGGAAGATCGACAGTGTCAAACGAGGCCGCGTTTACATTTTTTTTTTTGAAAAATCAATTAAAAGTCATTCTGAAGTTTTAACGGTTGAACAAGTATATTATTATATTTAGAATGATAAGTTATATCGGTTTATAAAATAAATGGGGAATTTTATTCTTTATTTAATTACCCAATTTATTTTATTTTATTTTTTTTTACCATTTTACATACAAAAAAGTAAACAAAATGTTTGACTACGTATCTTTCTGCTCAGCTGTCACTACGCTGTCATAGAGAAACCCGACGAGAGCACTCATTGTTCTCGGGAAAGATTTTCCTTCTACAAACACATAAAATAGTTCAGCGCACTTGCGGTAGAGCTGTTGATCCATTCGTAAGACGCGTTTATTAAACCGAGCACACCCATTTAACTCCGTCACGCCCATCAATTCTCTGAGCCGCCGCCGATGTTTTAGCTTCTCTCGTTGCTGCCGCTTGTATTCTCCTCTGTTTATTTATAGTCTGCTACGGATTCTGAAGTTCCCTTTCAACCATTTTCAGAAGCCACGCAGCTCGCTAGAGTGCCATACAACACGCTTCATCTATCCGAAAAGTTGTTCCTGTATAAGTCGTTTCCAAATATTTTTATTACACTTTTGTTGGCTCTCCCCATCTTCGGCTTCCACTTCACTAACAAGACCAGTTCCCCAGCGAACTCTAGACAACAACCGGTTGAACTTTGTTCATTGCCATGGCGGCGGATGCTGTTCGGTTAAGCCGAAGTCTAATTCAAAAGTGAAATGAAATTTCGCCTCGTCCCCCCTCAGATGATCTTGTGGGGGGGGGGGGGGGAACTGTCCGCAACCGGTTGCGGCATACACAAGGAAAATCGATAACACGTGACAGCCTTAACCCAACAAATCCAGGTTGAGTGTTGGCGGGTTCCGTCCTATCATACCGCCTTAAGCCGCATACACGGTTACAGAGCCTCCGCAACACTCACTCCTCTCTCGCTCTATCTCACTGCCACCTACGTTCTGCTGCCAGTTCTAGATAAAGTGTTTACTAATTGATTTAGGACGTGATGTCAGATTGTACGTGATTTTTAGAGGAATTTCTTATTTATGTATGTCATATATACAACCGGGGGTCGCGTCCAACCGAAAAAGGGATGCCTGACCCGGTCTAGTCAAGTTCGGTAACAGCTTCCGAACGCTCGTTCCAGCCAGGGGCCCACGTCGTCGCTCAGTCGGATAGTTGTCGGTTTATTTACAAAGAGTTCTCAAAGCGTGAAAAGGGGTAGTAAAAGGTACGTGACGATCGCTTGCCGAGATTTGAAAGTAGATGGACTGGAAACCATCAAACAATGCTAGACTAGATTTGTGATGATTGTTATTCGGGAGGTCATTACGGGAAACAGCATGTTACGATTCCCTTGAATTTCGTTTTGTTGATATTTTGTCGAATACATTTGCTGAACTTTATTTTCTATTTCGAGAAATTCGTTGCAATTTCTCGTCATAGACAAGAAATACAGGGCTATTTCAACGAACCAACTGGTCCCAAGAATGCTTCCCGATGGAAATCGAATATAAACCTATGACAACTAGTTTGCTCTACCAAGTCGGAACATCTTTTTTCACAGAAACGTTCATACAACAAAACCTTTTGAATCATTCAACAGCCATGGATTTGCGTTTCGGCTTCGTCTCATCAGTATCTGGTAGATCGACTTGACTACGATCGGTGGTTTTCAACCGGGGGTGGATTCACCCCCAGGGGTAAATTAGGCTATTGTATTGGGGATAATTATACGGGATAAATTTAATTTTGATCCTAACACTCCCGTCGGACATTTGTCTTCATATATTTTTGCTTGCTGAGTATGTTCAGCTACAAGGTTTTAATTGGCAAACTATGGTTTTCATCCAATTGAAAACCTTTTTTCTGAAATGTAATGATGGTGAGCAATTTTCAGAAAGAGGTGCATCATGGGGATCAATATTCGGAAAGGAGTGCATGGCAGCCGAGTAAATTCAACGGATTCCAGTTGTGAACCAAACTCTTCTCGGCTTAATTCGTCGTTCAATCCGGGACCTGAAGAATTTCTTTTGGTCTTTTAGAAGACACATCGACGTTTTGGTGACTCATCTTCTGCTAGAGTTATCTGGCCAATGACATTTTCTCGTTTTTGCTGGGAATTTGCGAACATGCTTCTAATTCTTTAAACGGGAGATGGCGAAACAGCAAAAACTATCCTGGTAAAACTTCATTGAGAGCTCTATCGAGCTGGTGATTATGAAACTACTTCAGAATCAATGCAAGCAGTACCTAATGTATGATAAATATAGCTTCATGCCTGGATGCTTAACAGCGACAGGGAGTATGGAATGTCGTGCTCAAACTGATTTGATTTACACCAACTTATCCCCTGTTTGACATATAAAAATCGAAAAAAAGTTAAATTTGGAATAAACGGTAGATTTACAGCTGTTTCACTCCTAGCTATCTGATCGAGAGATGGAGATTGTCACGTACTTATTTTTACATCAGGAATAGCGGATGGAAGCTACTTGAGACCGTTGATGTTTCTGCTTTACTTCAATGACGTGTATTGAGTGCTGCAGACTCCTCGCAGGTCCAGTATAGTTGGGGTGGTTTGTCTGTGTGTACTGGAATGATGGCGAATTGCTGATTTAAACTGTGTATATGAGTCGTGCATGCAAGGCTCAAATCATTTCATAGGATTTTCGTCTCGTATTTCAAGACCTAGTTATCACCAAACCGTCCTTATTAGGGCGAATACATAATGGAAAAAGAATTGAAATAGTAAAACTATTCTAACAATTTCAAAACAAATGCAACAACGCCATATTGATGTGGTATTGATGCGATGAAATAAATTCACGCATTATGTTCGTTAATCATGCTGCATTTTCAATGTAACTGTGGTCGTGTCTTGGTCACAACCCTTTAATTTTATTTTTCAGAGAGCGAGTAAAGGCGCTTTAACCTAGGCTCATTAGCCAGGGCAAGCTGTAAATAATTTTGTCCCATCCCCAAGAACTAAAGGAGTGACATTAACCTTCTTATCCAAGTCACTCCCAACAATATATCCTAATCCCCTATAAACTGAAACGGTCGGTACGGTTGTCCTCGTTTCTCCCTCATTCAAGATCCGAAACGATTCGTTAGTTAAATTATTCATTAAATGTATAAATTAATTGCCGTATAATTTTGAAAGATCTTTAAATCCAACTCGGCACAGTAGGCCTGACCATTTTAATATTTGTGACTATTTCTGAAATACGTATTATAACATTGGGTCTTTCCTATCGTTTATCAAGTACCCTGCCATTTTGATCATTTTGACGTCAAAGTCGGTTTCATTCGAGTATTGAATGGAACTTAGAAATTGCAATTAAAGCGCAACAAGGAGTTCTGCTTCATCTACAACATCAATACAAAATAAATTTTCAGTATTCATCTTGTTTTATTTCGCCAAATAATTATTTTTGTATGCCAAATCCAATCCAACGCCATTTTTGTGCAATTATTTGTTATCGTTTAAAAGCTAGCTTAAAGTTCAAGAAAATGCAGCTGTTCAATGTTAATGTTTCTAAGTGATTTATACACCAACACAATGACAAAGCATGCAGCTTATGTTTTGATCTAAGTTTTCGTGAATGGCAACTTATAAACTTAGAATTTTCGATAAACGGATCCTATTTATTTGTAATGATCGGTGAATGGCACTCTGGTATTATTAGGCATTTCCGCTATTTTGCACGTTGTGCCAATTCTTTTGTGAATTCAAGTATTTTTTCTTAGTAGTTGATTCAATATTTTTCAGAAAACGAAGATCGAGTTCAAATATCTCTTAACACTCGGAATACAAGGAGGTCAAAAAAATGGGAACGCTTACTTTGACCGGTCATATCTCAGCTGCTACCTAATCGATTTTAAGACTCTCTTCACCACTGGAAAGGTATGTCTTTCGTAAACACATTGCACTGGAAAAAAGAATAGTAGGGGTGTCTACCGTAAGTTATAGTGAAAAAAATGAGTGAAATGAGTAAAACAAAGCCAGAGAAGAAAAAAATGGGAACGCTACTTTGACTGGCCATATATTTCATTTTTTGGATAGGATTTATTGGATAGGATTTATAGATATCTTTCACAAAAACGGTGATCAAAAAATAATAGAAAACAAGTTCGTATTTCCGAAGTAATTGTAAAAATAGTAATTGAAAGTCAGTACAGACAAAATGAGATTTTCAGTTCAAACAATCATATCTCAGCCGTTGTCAACCAATTTCAGTTTTCCTTACGTCTATGTTATTCCTAGAGCTTCTAGATTTGTAATGCATGCAATATATAGTAGATTTTCAAAAGTTACTATACTTTTTTGAAGTTTCAGGCGGTTTAATTTTCACAATACACGTCGCAAACGTTTGATTAAATTTTTTTGCGTCTTGTTTAGTTTTACGGTTTGAAATGTAACACGTTTACTGAATAATTCTGCGTATTACATATGAATAATATTATATCAAAATGTTCGCACAAACTTGGAGAAACGCAATGTTGTATGTAAGTTACAAAATAATAGTGTGTAAGGTTTTCCTTATTCAGTAAATACGAAGAAGTTCAGAATTTTTTAATTATTCGTCATATAACTTTTAATTAACAGCGAGGACCTATAGTTTTTTATACACCAATCGATTGTAATTGATGGCAGCTATAATGTCTGGAAGAACAAATTCCTATATTTTCTCAAAAAATAAACAAAAATACGTAGAACTACAGAAATGTGATTTCATTGGCAAATAACTTGAAATTCAAAGCGATGACCTGTACTTCTTTATATACCAATCGATTGTAATTGGATTTTGGTTACAATTTCTGAACGATCAATTTTTATATTTTCTTAAAAAACAGACAAAAATACGTAGAAGTACAGAATACATCGTTTTTGTAAAAGATATACCTGTCCAATGGTGAAGAAAAATTTAAAATCGATGAACAAACAGCTAGGATATGGTCAGTCAAAGTAGCGATCCCATTTTTTTCTTCTCTGGCTTTGTTTTACTCATTTCACTATAACTTGCAGTAGACAACTCTATTATTCTATTTTTTCAGTGCAATGTGTTAACAAAAGATATACCTTTCTAAAAGTTAAGACAGATTTAAAATCGATTTGGTAACAACTGAGATATGACCGGTCAAAGTAAGCGTTTCCATTCTTTTGGACCCTCTTGGTAATCCGCGTAACTTTTTACCCCCTTGATACTCCGAGTGTACAAGTTTTTGAAGAGCGTTGAAAGTAAAAATTGCTGCTAATTGATCGGTAGATAGGTCTTGCACGGCATTTTTATTGTGAATTAATCATAAATGGATTCTCCAGTCAAAACAAGTGTATGTCTTCGTGAAACGTTCAATACATCTGAGTGCTGAGATATTAGGTAGTATCCTGTTGTATCCTGTTTCGGATCACCGCGTGAATGAGGGGAAGTAGCTGTGTTTTCTATGAGAAAATCGGCTGTCAACCTAGAAATTTATCAAGATTGTAGTCACGATCACGTTGAACCCTATCAATGGATTTCTATAAATGTTCTGATCATGTGCTGATTGTTTGGAAGCTAGTTCATTTGGTTCTTATTTCCAAGGTTAATAATGAAACCAGAGAGTACTACCTTAGTTAGCTTGGCTTAAGCTTAAAACAGTTTTTTTTAACAATTGGCGTGTTCTCGCTTGTATTTTGTTTGTCTAGTGCACTTCATTTAGCCAACGAATGCGGGAAATTGTGGAATCGTGTGTAAATATAGTGGAACAAGATCTCTGACCTAAACTATTAATAAAAGTCAGATTGTGGTGTTTTGGTGTGCAATGCCAATTTCACCTTTGATTCTTGCTATAGTTTGGTGGTGATTACCTAGTGTAGTGATAAGTTTATGTGAGTAGATAATGAATCCGAAAATAAGCATTATTTATAATTTTCATATAATGCAATTAAGGGCGATTAAATGGCGCGTTCCCTAGGCGATTTAAGAGCGGGTAGAGCGGCTAAAACAGGCAAATCGCACAAATGTGGCATTTGAAATAGCGCCCTAATTGCCGGCAATTTGCTGGCAAATTGAAGGACAATTAGCGCATCCGAGTTGGTAAATAGCCCCCCGTTAGCCAGCAACTTGCCCTTTTTGACTGGGATACCTTCCCAAAGGGCAAGTTGCTGGCTCAATTCGCATGTTCACTACGTAAGTCGGAGATGAGGTACCACAACCGAAAAGATTGTATGAGTGACTTGCACAATATCAATGTTGCATAAAAATGAGCTTATCGAAAAATGTAGAACACTTTCCGGGACCTCTAGCCATGCGGGACAATTCCTTTAAATCCAGGACTGTCCCGCCTAATCTGAGACGGCACCTTATCATATAAGTGAAAAGTATTTGAGAAAAACGGCTATCAACAATAACAATATGTATATTACCATTGTGCTCCAGAGATAATCCAATAGAAACACCCAAAACAACATATAGTAGGATATAAAAAGCTGTCCAAACCAGTTTATTAGTTAAATAGGATGAAGTGGTCACATCAATTGCGACCTCTTGATCCAACGACGTCAAACTGAACGAGGATTGCAAATAATCCGCGTATTGTATCAGACTCAAACAATTCCCTTACCTGTTTGATTATTTATTCTAAGATCTTTTCACGCTTCCTTCAAAAAAGCAAACACATTCAGCACCACTTCCCACACAACGTAGAATCTTCCGGGAACACCTTCCGCAAGCGTGAGAAAGTTTTTCAACCTTAGTCCTACGGATTTATATTCACCTGCAAAAACAGTTGAACTTGCTGATTGTATGCAAGTGCCTAAATTATCATATTTTGCGGGGGGTGTTATAAAAATCAGGTAAACTGTCGGTGTTCCTCAAGATCCTTACATTTTAGGACGCCAGTTAGTGCTCTTTACCGACCGTTCACAGCCAGCCAGTGAACCCAGTGAGTGGTTTGGGCTCGATCGAGCGTGGGAATATGTACATTTTCTTGGCAGGTTTTTCCAAAAAACAAAAAGATAAGCAAAATCTCTTCACTTTCGTCCAGTCCAGCCTTGCCGTATTTAAGGAAAAATGGAAATTTTATGCAAACGAGCGCCGTACCGACTGTTTCCGGAATAAGGTGGCTGGGTGTAATTTCATTTGCCATAACGTTTGTTTTTCTTAGCTAAAGATTACCTGGTGCTTTGCTTTTTCTCTTGTGCGGAAGAATTGTTTTATGAGTGAGGCTTCAGATCCCGAATCGAAACGGTGTGGATAGAAACATGTGTTGAACATCTGTTGGCTGCTATGCCAGATGGGATAAAATAATGCGATTTATAGGAGTACGAATAAATTCCTTACTGTTTGCTGCGTGTGGCGTATCGCTCTGCCTGTTTAATGGGAAGATGGCGCGAACTTTACCAACTAACACTTTAGCGCCATCCGCGGAAGCAGATGTGTTAGCGGTTTTCTAATTAATTTGCCCGGACTCTTACCCCAGGGGGGGACATTCAGATTCGCGCTATCTTTAGGTATTTGGCAATATCGTGGGAAAGCCCAAAACTACCACAAAAATACACCGAAATACCGAAAATCAAGAAACAAAGGAAATATGACTTACCCACGGACCGCCAAATACGTCCTCAAGCGGTCTTTGCACAGTTTCTTCGGCCTTTGCTACGGCCAGGATCCAGAGCTAGGCGAAAATCCGCTTCTAGGATCCACTTCTTCACACTTCACAAACCGAGAAACGCACGACACAAACCACGGAAATTGGAACGGTACACCAAATTTATTCACCGGACAGAACGACGGCCAACGCAAAAACCACAAAAACAGCCAAAGTACTCAAACTGGACTCTTGACTATCCAGCGCAACGATTCCCAAGTAAGAGAGCGATCGAAAGCTTCCCCCAGTCACAGGAAAACTCCCAGTCCTTCTCCTAGTAGCTGTAACCTCATAAAAACCGCGCAAAGCGGCTAGAAAAACGGATATTTTCTTGCACTTTTAAGCTCGGTTCAGTATGTGACGCGTAGCAAGTCATTCCGTACCCCAATGTCTCTCAGCTCTCGCGTACCCCAGCATATTCCTGTTAGTAATCTTGAACTCTTCACGACATTGCCATTTATTTCATGCATTTTCCGTTGCAACGCAACATGTTTCATTTCGAATGATATAATGTAAAATTCGAGACAGTAAACAAACATTCTTCTTTCGGATGCATGCAAGAAAAAGATTAGTGTTAATGATAATAATTATATGGCAAAATATTTCAATCGACTAAATAAGACACTTAAATCATTTTATTATACTCTTTTGTAACAATGTACAATAAATTACATGGTAGAGTACAATAAATAAAGTGCAGCGAGTTACGAAACAGTAAGATTTCAATACACTCCGTATAAATTTACTATTTAATTTTTATAACTCGGTTGAAGTCACTCAAAGTTACAGTAAAAACTGTGGGTGACAGAAACAAAGAAGTAGTCATCAGTTTATGCACTGTTGCGCACTCCTCTAGACTCTGTAATACACAGACTCTAGTAGCGTCTTACACGGTTGGGTATTTTCGTTTTAACTAACTAATTTTCGGTACACGTTTCCGAAAAATACCAATGGTTCAGAACACTTTATGTTTAGTCGAAAAAAATATTTTGTCGCGCAAGCCAAACCCATATTGAATTCGTTGTTAAACAGGCGTCGGGAATTCGTTTGATTTATTCATGTTTCGAACCCATCAGAAACGCAAAGAAAACTTGAATTGCAGACGCATTGTTACCAACCAATCGAATGTGGGTGTGGCTTTCACGACAATTAATTTTATCAACATTCCATAATGTGCTCCAAAACGTCGGTCTTATTTTGGACCAAGTGTAGACAAACCTGTCAAATGATCCTAGGTGCATATGAGACGAGATGGAGAGAAAGGTGGGAACATTTGACACTTTTGAGTGTATTAGTATTATACTTGCAAAATTAAGCATGGCGGCCGGGGCCCTTGAAGTAAACATGAACATCCGAGCGAGCATCCTGATTCTTGGTGCACAATAAAAAGTGAGAGAAGGCCGAGCTTCACTTCGGATCTATCGATTAGAACACTTATGGACACTTTTTACCTAGGAAAAAACCGATTAAATTAACTATAACCGAACCGAAACAAAACTTATGGCAACAGAAAGGCCCACTATGTCATCTGTTTGTGCTTTTCTTCTTCATATCTTCTTGTTTTTTCGGCTTCATCAAAGAAAAATGACAACCGCACTCACACACAGAAAAAAATGTGCACACCTGTATCCGTCTTGCATATGAGAGCCTCTCTTTGTGTACTTTTTCTTTTGATTATTACGACATCATAAAACTTTTTAACATGATTCAGTACATATCGAACGACTTTATTCTCAACTGCACACTTAATTCGGCTCGACAATTTCCCAACAGCTGTATAGTCAGCAAATTTAGAAACTGATATCTCAGTAAAGTGAGACTAGTTTGCTGATTTTCGTTGAAATATTTTCCGAGTTTCAGCACTCAAACGTCACTTTTACTAAGATCTCAGCAAAAAATCATGTTTGCTGAATCTCAGTTGTTGAGATTTCGGCAAAAGGTGCAAAAAGAGATTCGGGAGAAAAAATTAAGCGTGTAGCACATTATACAAAGAGCTATGAAGTAAACGTAAAAGCAGCCGAGTTATTATCCGAAGAAAAAATAAACAAAGAGAGGCTCTAATTTGCAATTAGAACCTTTTGACTTGTTTGTCTAGAAATGATTATTTGTCTGAGGAAGTAGGGGTTTGCCCACTATTTGGGTAAATATATATCAGCCAAGCAGACCCTAAGTGTCAGGGCGGCCTAGGTGATTCTCCCAGAATTTCGGATTTTCGTACACAAGCTAACAAACAGTATCAGCACTGAAAGTTTGTCATGTCTGCTACTTAGTTAGTTAGTTTGTCATGTCTGCTACTTACTAATCACCACTCGCATAGTTCAGACCATGCATTGAACATTCTTCTACGATATTGACCTGAATCCGATTTGATATGATTCTCCTAAAGAGACTAGAATAACAAAGAGACGCCATCTTAATTCAGTGAAAACAATTCAACTAGCAATCAGGCTACAGGGCACAGGCAACACTACAAATGTGCAAGCCTCACCAAACTTGTTTGTTGTTATTCCGTTTGTTTCTTCTAATCCGATGTGACTTCTGGTCTGCTGAGTTCCTCAACCAGCTAAAACATAGTTATATCCTCAGGAATCGTATTTTGCAGCAGCAAAATCATATTAGGCCAAAATTTATTGTTTGCGTCATTTGGTATTCGTTACCCTCATGCTGAATTTCGTTCGCCCATCAAACCAAGCCCTTTTCTCTTTGGCGCTTCTAAACACGATGGTATTGCAACAAATTTGGTTTGAGGATATAATTTTTATCTTTAAACTCTTTAGTAATTTTAATGAATCGCATAACAATACTTCCTTAAAAACAATGCCACATAATGCTAAACATTTACGATTAACAACTCTCTTGTTCGTTTGGAATGGCATTGACAGTAAAATTGGAATTTCAAACGGAACATGGCGTCTCTTTGTTATTCTAGTCTTTTTAGATTCTCCTGTCGCGATACTATTGCTCTCCAAATATGGCGCACTTTCCGCCAACCTGGACTCCGCACTTTTAAAGTGCGAGTGATCAAACTGCTACTGAAAACTGCGAGCTGTCAAATCACGTGTATTTCAAGTGATAGAGATGGTACTTTCATAAACAGACCAGTCCAACTAACAAGTTTATGGGAAGAATTCAATAGAAGAAAAGTAAGTGCGCAGTGCGGTTAGAATCCAGTTTTTAGTTCCACAAGCAATAGTGGAATAGCTTTTGTTATTATTTTCAACGGTATGGAGTGGCGAATATAGTTATTCTTAAACAAAACTGAATTATAAGTGTGCTTAGGAAAACGACACAACAAAGAAACGGCTGTAATTAGAGAGTTGGTATCTTTAGCTGAATCGCTAGAAATAACATTTTTATATAACCTTGCGGAAGACGCAAACTATTTCTCTCCTTCCAGTAAATAATTATATTTCAGAAATTCCTTTTAACTTTATTTTGGAACATGGCCGTCTACTTTTGAAAACACATCTTAACGACTCCAATAACTTTTCTGAAATCGCCATAACTCAAAATCTTATGGCTTAGCCGCAAAATAATATTAAAGGAATTAATTTGCACATTTTGGCCACTGCGCGATATTTTTCGGAAAACCATTTCTCGCCAATCAAAGCTGATGATAATGTACAATTCAGAAATATTTTCTCTGCCGTTGACTGCTGTGCACTTTGTTCGGCCAATGACGGTTTGTCGAAATTCGAAAATTCCCCAAAGTGAATTTGGACAGTTAGTTTTACGCGCTAATCATAACTTTCTCGAGAATTTATTTCATTCAATTTCTGTACCCATTCCAATGTTCGTATCTTTCTCTCCACTCCATTCATAAAATCTTGCACAACTAATTTGTTCATTTTTTAATTCAGTAATACATTTCGTTAAAAGTTGCATAATATATTCTAACAAAGTTGGATTGACTTGCGGTCTTTGGCTTTTTCGACTTTTTCATACAAGCTGGCATACAATAAACCTTTCGTTTCGAGATGCGCAATGCCACCCCAGATCTCGACCGAAGATGCAAAAATAGCTGAGATTTGGTTGAAAAAAATTAGTGTGTTAATATTTCAATTGAGTTCTTGTCGGCCGGTCTCACGAATACTGTTTCCTAGTTGAAAACATTGCATTTGCTTATGCCGTCTTTGTTTATTATTTTCCACCAGCTAGTGATGTAGTATTTATGCCATGTGACGTGTACGCATATGCGCCGTAGAAAAGTCTATTGGACGATGCGATTAGGGTAGGATCTTCTTTTTTTTAGTAAATACACTTTGTGTTCTCTTATCACTTCCACACATTTCGAGCGTAGTGACAGGACATCAGCATAAAATTTAATTTGACCACGGTGCTTCTTTATATATTCTTTCTTACATCTAATCATTGATGATTCCGAGAAATAATCGAGAGAGCACCAATTTTATTGCATCCTCAAATCGCACGCCAGGTCAGACATTCCTTGACAAATTTCTACACTACCGACTAAGCCAATTCGTTCCCAACTTACCTGAAAATTATTGTTTTGCCCTAGGAGCGATCACTCTAGAATGGTACATCATATTTTCATCGGATTTGGAAAAATGCATTTAATGTCCATTTTTGCATCAACTTTACACTCCCCAGCAGACAAGTCTGTTGAACAAACTCCTTACGCCGATCCGCTTGGTTCGATGTTTTGTTGGATGTAGAGCTAGTTTCTTGCAGGGCTTTGGCGTCTTACACGCAACACAAAATACATTCCAAATTTCTTTGGGAACAAGAAAATGCATTTAATTTTATTGATTTTTTTGAATTCATCACAAGAGATCTGCCCCTCAGGTTTTGTCAGAACCGGTTCTATATTTTTCAAACAATTTCAAAATTGTAAAATAACGAACAAAATTTCGTACTGGAAACGTACACAAAACTGTAAATGAAATCAAAGTAACTTATCAAAGCATCTGTACAAAATGATTCCGATCCTGACCGCACATTAACGTGGCGGATTAAAAAGTTACTACCTACCGGGAAAATCCTAAACACAGTCCTAAACACTCATCATGACACTCGTAGTTTCCTGCCTCGGTGAAGTTTTATGATTCTTATCGGGGTTTTGTTCGTCAGCACCATAATTCCATTTACCAGTACCCTGTACAGATTATTCATTCGACTCCGTTGACCGACTTTTTCCCCTTCGGTAAAAGATTATACAAATTTGATCCCTGTCCCATACTTCGTGAATAGAAACGAAACGTGTACGGCCAAATATATGTATACGGATCATTCTTCTATTTTATGACCCTATTCATTTTTTATTGAGAGTTACAATAAGAGAAAAAACTGGATTATTTAACTGTAGCTAACACCCGAGACTGCGAGAAACCGTAATAGGCTTGTTCCTATTAGCTAATGGACAATAAATGGCCTTGTGCGAATGGGGCGGAGCTGTGTGTGGTTGAGGCAACGACGAGTGACAGCTTGTCGGTTGACCTTTGTTCAGACGAAATCGTATACGCGCCGTGGTGCATCGTAATGACAGATTTGGGTTTTGTGAAATAGCAGACGAGCGAGGTTTCAAGATCATTAGGTTATTGATGTGCGAAAAACAGGATGGACTTGTTTGATAATGTCATCAAGTAAAATAGGCCGTATGATCCGAACGTTACTATCAGCCTTATTCTGCATTACGACGTATCGATTTTTCGAACGAATGTGGTTCGCATTCTCAATAACGACAACAAAATCAAACGAGAGCCTGCTTCGATCGAACCACATTCGTTCGAAAATGTGATTCTTCGTAATGCAGAATGAGGCTGTATATCACTATCTCGGACAAGAAAACTTTTTAAAATCCATTTTGTGCAAGACATAATACCTATAACTTCATTAAATACGGTTTTACCGTTTCATCTTAGACTCGTCAGTAAGGCACAGTCGACTTGATCAGCACACAGAGACGTTAAATATCACTAGTTACACACGAAAAATATGAAATCTATCGGTGACGTTATTCCAACCATTGAGTAATTACCAACACGTAATGCTCTTTCCAATTAATTATACATGAAAATGCACAAGTGTTTTTGTTTCAGTATGCAACGCAATGAAATGACACTTGGCAATATTTAAAAAGACATTGAAAATTGGAGTAAATTTAAAGGTTATTAAAATGTCTAGACCAGAATGTATGTAAAGAGAGTGAAGATAACTGTCATGATTATCGGTCAGTGATATTCCAAACGAACAAACGACCTGTCAAAATACATGAATTTGACTCGTTTGGAATGACACTGACAAATAATAATTGTTCCAATTTTGACAGTGTCGTCACTCTCCTAAAATTATTGGTCGGGAGACCAATTATTGATTTCATTAAAATTTATTTATTGCTTAAAAAATATCGTTCCCTTTTTTTAATTTTTTTTATTGAAATAAAGAGAATAAGAAGAATTAAAAATGTTTTTATTGAAAGCAAAAATTCATTGTTATTTTAATAAAAAATATTATCGAACCATAAAAGTGATAAACAATAACACATATTTTTGGTTTAAATAGCTAATTTTTCCTGCGTGTATGTGTACTGGTCAAGTCGACTATACATACTGATGCGTCGAAAACAAAGTGCCAAACTAGGGCCAACTTACTAAATGTGCATACGTATCGAATCGTAATCTGTTTTAGTTTGAATTTATTTCCTAATATGTACAGTGGTGATTCGACGTATGCTCTTCATCCCATCAACCGGTTTCTAACATCTGTCAATATTCCTATTCTTTAGTTGAACAGGATAGGTGGTCCAATCAACGAATCACGACTCTAATAAACGATTGAAGGTTTGTTTCTATTGTTTGTTTAATAAACCATACATTAGAATTTAACTGTAGAAAGAACTGTGAGTTCAACCTTTCTCAAAAACGGATTGCAGTTATTTGTCAATTTAACGTTGATTCCAACGAAATCCAATCGGGTTGATTTGTGGATACACTCCACGATGCTGTGAAACTAGAGCTGCAGCTGTTTGATCATTAGATTAACCCAATCTCGCACGGAATCGCACTCGCAACGTGCCTCCAGCTGAAGCGAACACTGACCTACAAATCAAGTTCTAGGTATGCTTGGCGAAAATTCCGTCTGGCCACTTTCCAAACCCCTACGGGCCGCCGCCCTAGTCCGACCCTCTGCCTATAGCAAGGCTGCTGCTATCAAACGAAACCATTTTACAAACAAATCACCGTACGTGACGCTGAATACCAAATTCCCCGAAAGTCACGATCAGCAAATCTTTCGGTCGTGCATTTTGCACATACACGTCCGCTTGTCTGCCCGGCCGCCCGTTGCGCCACCGGCGGCCTTGGCTCGTAGTCTGGGAAATTCGAGAATTTCATTGATAAAATTATTTCCGAGGATTGGATTTTCCAGGCAACGGGTGGCGATTGGGCTGTCTTTGTTCGTGTTGGTCCGACTTCCGATTTAAAGAAGCATTCCACGTTCCGAAAGTCATCTTTCATTGAACCGTTTTGACTTTTGTTTTTCGACACGTAGTCGTGTAGGGACCGGGTCTACTTGTGACGGTCGTTTATTGGGGGTTTAACACTGGGTTTAAGGTGCTATTATCGGCCCGATGGCAAGTACCTACGACATAATAAATTATGTAAATAGCCGTGGGAACAGTCCGTCGGGAGTCTTTTTCGGTTTATTTTTTCTCCGTTTCAGTTTGTTTTTCTTTCTTGGCTAGAAACACCGCCCATATCTTGTTCTTGCTGTCTTTCTTTACTCCTGTTTCCATCGCTAAGCCACCTTCGATCAATGGCTGTAGGTACATATGGTTGCAACGAGTGACTACCACACTTGAAGTGATACACCTGTGATAACCGTTTTGCGTTCTGACCAATCGGTGATCCTTCTGACACCAACACTGATGAAATGTTTACAGCACGCAGGACGCACCGACCCGATCAGTTGCTCGGTACAGGTACCGGATCAGTACCGATCGACAAGTCCTTGTGACAAGTGCTCTTTGAACAATTGTAGTTCAACAAATTTTAGTTAGTAAGTTTGTACAGTTCTAGGTGACATTAACTGCAGTGATAAAAAGCTTTAATATATTTAGTGCGTAGTTCTTAAGATACCAGTGATAATTGCTCAGTGAAAGATGAAGATTCTACGAAAACCGCTGACTGATTGCAATCAAAACATACTAGGTAATTAGTAATTAGAATATGAGTATTACATCTGTACCCCATAGTGTTAGTAAAACTTATCGAATGCAATGAGTATAATGAGTGTTATCGCTATCTGATTGAAAGTTTCAAATCAAAGGTTCGAATTTTTCGCTGTTTCCGTGTAAATTTTTATATTGCAAAGCTGTGTTAGTTTTAACGTATGAATTTAGCGCAAACGAATTGATTCTACGGGAAATATTATAAAGCAAACAAACGAATTGTTGGTTTGAGGGCAGGAAGAGAATGCAACACGGACATCTCGTCCGTGTGCTGAATAGAATAGTTTGGCTCTCATAATTTGACAGATATACCAATTCAGTAAAATAAAGAGCTAATAATATGGTCACAATACAAGTTAAAACGTGTTTTACGCTATCTTGATGACGTTTTTCTCGTGTTGATTATTAAAATGTGTTTTACACAACATTCACAAACATGTTTTAACGCTATCTTGAAGACATTTTTCTTGTTGCTAATTATTATAACGTGTTTTAGCACTGTAGTGTGAACATAGTATAAATATAAATGTAAACCCCGTTGAAGTTTGATACAATTGGTGATATAGAGATCTGAAGTTTTGTACTACGCTGAACAAAACAAGTGTCGGCATAGCTCTCAATATTTAATTGAAAACATGCTAGTATAATACTATGCTCACACTACAGAGTTAAAACATGTCATAATAATTATCAACAAGAAAAATGTCACCAAGATAGCGTTAAAACATGTTTGAATTCGTAGTGTGAATGTAGTATAAAATTTCGATTATGTGATGAAATTCCATTCCGAGTTACGCAATTACTTAAGAACTTTTAGAAAGAAACTATTTGAATAATCATTTAAATATTAGTTCGCTTTGATTTTCCTCTGTAAACAAGCGCAAAAATTCCATTGTAATCGCTGTTGAATTTGTACATAAACAATTGGTTATATCATACAGTTTTCTTGTAGCTTTCAAATGGTTCCCAATACCACCTTGATGTCAAACGGAAATTTATAGGATATGTTATGTGCGTTTTGGAAATCCTGTTGTTGGTGGAGAAATGCAAATAACGTGAAAATGTCATAATTAAACGAAATAATTGTTTTTGTGGAAACAAAATTAAAAATATCTTAAGAATGACAACGTTTTGGGAAATCTTTGTTATGAGCATTTTGAAATGACATTGAGAGTCATATTCTATAATCAAAATATATTTGCGAAACCGGAAACAGGATTGAAAATATATTCATGGATTTATTCACCCCTTCACTACTTGCTGAGGGAAAATTGAAAATTATTTGATACTATTTAATCCATTTAATATCCTGGATGTGCTATTTTTTATTCTACACTCGATTCCCTCGTATTTTCCTAAGTTTTTTTTTTATTCAAGACATTGCGTAACATTGCTTAAATGTTGAAACTGTCAGTTTCGCAATCTTGTCATGATCTTTTTTTTGTTTATTGGAGAGCTTTAACCTCGAAGGGTCATTCGCCCTTAAGGAATTTCGTAATACCATTTCATTTATCTTATGTCAACTTTGTTTTTGCTGTCTGGGCTGGCTATGTGCGGACTGGTAGATAGGACGCGGAAAACATCGCCGCAGCTCGGCTGAGTACGGCGGATGACCCGTCCCAGGTCCTGTTACTGGGCCTGTAGGGTGCTGATGGGAAGTTCGTTGGGTTACTGGTTATTTGGGCCACAGGGTGACCTGTCCAACACCGAGGGGGTGTGGCGTGGCATGTCTCTGTTTGGAGGCCAATTTTGGCAGATCTGGGCCGTGGGAAGCCCCTCCAGCACCCGGTAGGGGGTGTGGCAGAGGGCCTACAGTTGGGTGGGTTTTCACTGGTTGTGGGGTTGGCTGCTTTTGATCTCTCCGTCGACCAGCGAGGGTGTGGCAGAGGACCTACAGTTGATTGGGTTTTCACTGATGCTAGAGTTGATTACTTTTGGTTGATCTGTGCCGCGGGAAAACTTCTCCATCACTCAGCAAGGATGTGACAGAAGGCCCGCATTTGCCCGCCCACCACGCTTGAAATTTTTTGAAATTGGTACTATGGGAAAATATGGAGGAAAAATACATTAAATGCAATAACTTTTGAAGTAGCAATCAGAAAATTAAAATTTATACCTCTTTTGGAAGGAAATAATCTTAGTATTTGAATGGAGATATATTTGTTTCTAGAAAAATACGGGAAAGTGGGGTACTGGGTCATTTTGGCCCCAAAATTCCCTATTTTTAATGATTTTTCTGCTCCGTGATGCAATTCATACATATTTTGTAGTTTTTCTAATGTGAAAAAATCTCAGAAATCGAACGAAACCCTTTTGACCTTAGTCCGAATTCGAGAAGTTGGGGTTATAGGGCTTTTTGTCAGTCATATTAAATTTTATCATTTTCTCATGCATATATCTCTATTATTCTTCAATCAATTTTCATAAAATGTATCTTATTGAACGTGTAAAATTCTGAGGAATAAAACAAAAATAAAAACGTTAAAGGTAAAATTCAGAAATATTAAACTTTTTGATATTTACTCTACAAATCTCATTTTTTTCATTATTTGTCCTAATACCTCAACTTCCCCTATTTTTCCAGGAGTGAAACTTTTCTCATGTGATCCCTAAGCATATTTTACACTAAAAGTAGTAAACTAAATAAGAATTTTGTTGTTAAATGGAGTTAATATGTGCGATTTTATGATAAAAATGTGAAATTGACACTATATGTCAGATAATTTGATGTTTCTGAATTTTACCGGTAACGAATCTATTTTTGTTATAATCCTAAGGATTTTCCACGTTCAACAAGGTATAGTTTATGAAAATTGAGCGAAGAATAATAGAGATATATTCACGAGAAAATGATGAAGTTTAATATGAATGACAAAAGGCCATTTAACCCCAACTTCTCGTATTCGGACTAAGGTCAAAAGGGTTCCGTTCGATTTCTGAAATTTTTTCACATTAGAAAAACTACAAAATATGTATAAATTGCATCACGGAGCAGAAAAATCATTAAAAATAGAGGATTTTGGGGCCAAAATGACCCAGTACCCCACTTTCCCGTATTTTTCTAGAAACAAATATATCTCCATTCGAATACTAAGATTATTTCCTTCCAAAAGAGGTATAAATTTTAATTTTCTGATTGCTACTTCAAAAGTTATTGCATTTAATGTATTTTTCCTCCATATTTTCCCATAGTACCAATTTCAAAAAATTTCAAGCGTGGTGGGCGGGGGTCTAAAATTGTCCAAATGATGTGAAATTTGGCATCTGAGCTTACTTTGACATTTGTCACAATATGAGAGGGGGGGTCTTTGAGAATTCAAAATTTTTTTTTTGCAATGCCCTAGTGGCCAGGTACCCAGCACAGTGTAACCAATGGGTCTCGATAGTCTGCACAAAGAAATGGGTGGACGATATGGATGCAATGTACCTCAATACTGTCAGGGAGTCAGTGAGGATAACTGTTGGTTCTTCTGTGTTCCTTTTGGCCATTGTCATTGCAAGGGGATGGGGAAGGTGAATGGAGAGCACGCTCCCCAGTCCACTGATTTCAGCTCCGACGCTGTCGTCTGCCTTAGAGCCATCGGCGCATACTTTGAGATGTTGTTGGTTCTTTCAGTTGATTTTCCGTTGCTCTTCTTCCGCTAGGAGGCAAAACACTGACGCTAGAGAGGTGACTCCACTATCTGGACTAGATATCGACCCATCAACTTATAGACCGTGGACCAACGGCTTTACTTCCCTCCCGAAGGAAGCCGTGATCACTAGATGGGCTCTCCACTATCTTTGGGCTACTATACCACGGAGTAGTGCGGTCAGCCTCCGGATTACTACCAAGCACCCCTGCCGAAGCAGCCTGTGTCTAGGCCGGAGTACTCCTATACTGCTGGGAAGCAGCCAGGGTAACTCTGAAATGGACACTAAACTTCCTCAAGAAGAGAGCGTGCGACGGATGCTACCTTTTCACCATCGCAGCCAACATCCACCAGGAGTTAACCACCAAATCCCTCCCAACCGTCGACCGACTTCTTTGCGTAAGACCACGAGATTGGCTCGACTCTGAACCGAAAATCAACGATAACCTAGACAGCGCCGGTGATTAAGTGGTAAGCGTGACTACCACTCACCTCAATTGGTTTGGGTTCAATCCCAGCCGAGGTCGTTGAGATTTTTCTGAGGTGACGCATTCCTTCGGAAGAGAAATAAAGCCATTGGTACCCGGCCCATGAGTTGATGGGTCGATATCTACTCCAGATAGTGGGAGTCACCTCTCTGGAGTCGATGTTTGGCCTCGTAGCGGAAATAAGCTGATGGAAAATAACTAGAACTAGTAGAAGAATAGTAGCGTCTGCTACCTCTGTTCGAAGCATTGGCTCAAATGGTAGAATGAAAAAGAGTGCGATGGACTCGACTTTTTGCTTCGCTCAAGCTCGAATATTGTTCACACCAGATTTATCGCCACTGTTACCGTCATAGGCGGCTCCAGCTGGCTGACAAAGAGGAGGCACGCCATTCTGACAAAGTATATCTTAAACACGATTTAAAAATTTAGTAAATTTGGAAGCGTCTAATTTGGAAACACAACTGCTAACACAGTTCATACTTAGAAAGTGGCGAATAATGAAACAAATCGCACCGTTCTTGAATGCAATAATTTTTTTATAATTCGTTTATTTAGCATACTTCATTGAGATGACGCAAATATTTACAATATTTACAATATGTTACAAAGTAAAAACAAATATTATGTCTGTCGGATTTCGCTATAGGAAAACATTTGTTTAGTCGCCTACTCATTAATAGTGCTGGCTGTTAAAGTTGGGGTGCTTGATGCTGCGTTTGCTGATAACATTATGACCTGAACTGCTGCCACAAAGTTGGCAACTGCTTATCGTTCAGATAATGGTATTAAAACCTGTGTTTTAAATTGGTAGGTTCGAGAAGGTTCGAGTTTAAAGTTGAATTTAAGGTTCGAGTTTAAAGTTGAATAAGTTCACGATTAAATTATGATTTGGCAAGAGATCTGTTCCTGTGGCACGACACTCAACTTTTTGTGACGGATAAGACCATGAACTCGGAAACATTTAAAAGAAAGTACTTCAATAACAGATTTTTCCCATCATTAAGCCCTATAACGGTTCAGTTACGTTTTGGTCATAATTAGCCAGCTGTCATAATGGCAAGGAAGGCTTACGATAATAAAGTTAGTTCATCCCAAATGAGCTGAGTCCGCCAAATTGTTACCAGTTCGATCTAATAGAAAACGTTTGGGTGACAATGATGCGAAAACTAAAGATAAATCAACTAACATCAACAGACGTTTGTTTAGTGAAATCAGTTGGCATTAACAGAAAAGTGTGAGAATTTCTTCACTCAAAAAAAGTAAACGTTATGCCTATTGATTTTACACATAGATTTTTGCAATTAACGGAGGCATATAGACACTATTTGCTGACACATAAACCTAATGTGTATATTTACAAGAAATAATAATCTTACATTCACATTTCATAACTATTAGGCACATAAAACCCCATTCTATAACAATATGCACATATAACTTATGTGTGTGCATACATAGTTCATACAGTTGACACATAGAAGGTATATGTGCGCGTGATAACAATAGCATTTCTTCTTCATATGAATTTTAAGCGGTTTGCAGCTAATAGAATTAACGTTTGGATTTTTTTCAGTGTTTGAAATTACAGAGTTTCATGAAATGAGATGTTCTTGCTTTTGTTTCATCCTTAGAAAATTTATCGACTGAAGAAAAGCTTAATAATTCTGATTTATTAGTACTTTCAACAGAAAAGTACTGTCAGTCTGCGTCTGACAATTATGCATTTAGTAGAATTTTGGCTGTAAAAGTAAAAGTGTATATGTGTGTGAGCATCACTATGGGAAGTACCACCTTTACCCGCAAGTGACGTTGCTGTTATTGTCTTCAGATTCTGGACAGAGTTGCCAGTCTTCTTGATATACAGTCTTCGTTTTAAGTATTGCCGTACCCATTAGGGTGGGACAAAAATTAGATTCCAGCTCCGAGCAACTTTTTAGGTACCATTCTATTCCTAGAACAACTGTGCAAATTCTTAGCTCGATCGGTGAAACTATATTTTTGCGCCCACTGTTTAAAGTTTACATGGGATTTTGTATGGGAAAATTAACTTTTACAAAATAATTCCTCCAGGAGTCGCCCATTACTTCCTAAAAATAAATCGTTACGTGGCTTTTATAGGAAATTTAACAAAGAAACAAAGTTTCAAAAACCACGAAACGATCTGACGCTTGAAAAAAAGTTATTAAGCAGAAACCGATTGATGCTCTGACGATTGATAAATTATTCATTTTTTCTAGCACCACTGCACTGCTGTTGGTTGTCCAATTATACGCATTTTTTTAATTCTCTCTTAATGTGTCTAAATCGTTTATCTATACTATTTGGCCACTTCGCAAGGTTTTGAAGTATATATTGAGGCTTCTTTTGTACATAATAAGAGAAAGTTAAAAATTTTGTGTATAATTAGAACGTCAAAAGTAGTGATGCTATGAAAAGTGAAATTTTCATCAATCTTCAGGGTTTTTGCTTAATAACTTTTTCCACAAGTATCAGATCGTTTTGCATGCTTCTAGACTTTGTTTCCTTGACAAATTTTCTATAAAAATCAGACATCTACTTATTGTTAGGAGGTAATAGGCGACTCTTGGAAGAATTAATTTGCAAATGACAATTTCCCCATACGAAATCCCATGTAAACTTTAAACAGTGGGCGCAAAAATATAGTTTCACCGATCGAGCTAAAAATTTAAAGAGTTGTTCTGGGAGCTAAATGGGACCCAAAAAGTTACTCGGAGCCAAATTTTATTTTTTTTTCATATAACCATGTCCCACTCTAGTACCCATTCGTCTTTTCGTGATGATCATCACTGGGTACAAGACGGGGACGGTGACAGATATGGTACAACAAAGAGAAATGGGATCAATTTCATTTGAGATTTGACAGAACTGCTACATAGATGTTCTCGGCGATGTTCGAGTGATGAGATTGTGACATTCCTGACCAATAACTTACTGCCTGACTCCATACCATGGAATTATGAGCACACACGCTCAAAGCAAGCTACGTACGTCAGAATGAAATGCAAACACTTTTTCAAATTAGCTCTGATTGTTGTGCCCTTTTCTGGAACTGCCAGTGGCTACCGTTACTTGTAATAATCTTGCACACTCAACTATCCAATATTTCACCACATCAAACTATAGTGAAACAAGTGTAATTATACTGCCAGCCAATCATACTAAAGAGGCACAAAAATGTGTTCAGCGAATTCCTCCTATTAATGAAATATTCTTACTATCCAATTTCAACCCAGCTAAGTCCCGCGGTTTGATCGTTTTTATTAGCTATATTGCCTTCATTTCGATAAGCTGATTATGTTTCCGCCGAACCAATTTGCTAGGCAAATAAATTACATTCACATAAATTCGGATCAATGCGAAAATTTCCGGCCCGAAACTGTTGTTTGGCTTTCTTATTAATTTACACTTGTCCCGCAGAATCGATGGCCGATCATTGCCGCCGCCGACTCATTAGCGCTGTTAAATAAAATATGGTATTTTTTGTTTTATTGTTTATTTGGTATACATAATAATAATCGATCTGTCCCCGAACTAACTAACGCTTTCCATCCGTATGCACTTTTGCAGGCCTTGCTAACCGCTGTGCCATGAAGGAGAAGAGCAAAAATGCGGCCCGGACCCGACGCGAAAAGGAGAACACCGAATTCACCGAGCTGGCCAAACTGCTGCCACTGCCGAGTGCCATCACATCACAGCTAGATAAGGCTTCCATCATTAGGCTAACTACGTCGTACCTGAAAATGCGCCAGGTGTTCCCGGAAGGTAAGGCATGCGGATTTATTTTATTTTATATCAAAACAGCTATCATACTTTTTACGTGTCATAGAGTTCTATGCCAATCATTTCACACATACTAATTGGGCGTTTGCTTTCCTCCAGCTGCCATATATAGAACTGTCAGCCAATTTAAACATTTGAATTAGCTCACCTAAAGTATTTATAATGGTATTGAAATGCTCTATGTCGCTGTAAAACTTATTCCGGAGACGTACTAGGTATATCGGTTGGTCAGGTTCTATCATGAAAACAATCTGACCGAAAAACTATTTTTGATGGCAGGCGGAGGAAAACAAATCGTGGAACCCACTAATACAGTTACAGATTGTCAAGTACTCTATTGAAATATTTGACGTTTAACATACGCACACTGAGATCTCGCATTTCTTATACTAACGCCCACCCGCCCAGAAGCGGTTTGTTTTCCTCCCATTTCGCCGTATAAACGATTTGTTTTCCTCCCAATTCAAACGTCAAAACGGCACAATTCCAACGCAGCTGGATAAGTCAATAGTTACTAGTGCTGAATTTTGATTGTTCGTACTCAAGATACTAGAAAAACTTAGAACTCTTTAGTTCGTACATATTGCAATAATAATGTCGGTTCCATTTACAATTTGGCCGCACAAAATGGGTTATTTATCCAAGAGGAAATACCGTACACGAATGCTGGCGGTACTATTTCGTAGGTACAGTAACTGTTCAGTAACGGGGTATCGCTGTCGAGCTGGCGCAAACAAATATTGTCAAAATTATGTTTCAATATTACGAAGAAAACAATTTTATGGCACGTGGGAAAACTGTATAGTATTTTATGGTAACAGTAAACTAAATGTGTTCCGTTTTTTTTCACTGAGCAAAATACTGTAGTACGCAATTATTAAAACAAAAACAGCGCACGTGAATTTAATGAGGCTTTAAATAATAATAAGGATTGTACACTTTGCTCCTTGCAAGCTCTCCCCTGTTCACTTGAGCTGACACGATGGGGACAACCTTGTTTATCTTTTTTTCCATTTTCACACCCAATTTTCCGTCGTCCTGAATTGGAACCTCTTCGGTATTCAAATTTCATGACATCCCGGAGAGCAGATCGAGATTTATATGCAAATAACCTGGACCATAATGATGACAGCGCAGCCAGCCAGCAGCATAATTGAGTTTGTTGAGGGTGTTGGCTGGAGTAAAAATATGTACCCAGAAGCATAATTATCATTTCGCCTCTTTCTCAAAGAATGGCTCGAGCTGCAATGATCGCGATTGCTCAGCACCTCGTTCCCCAAACCTATACATATTAAGGTACTCAGCACAAACAAAGTGGTGCGAACGGATGCGACCCGACCGACGACTATACCGGCGGAGAGCTGGGTGACAAATTGGAATTCGATCGTAATCTGGGTGAATTTTTATGATAATTTCTTTTCAATCTCCGCTGACGGTTAGCTAGCATAGTTCAACTTGTTTTACACAAGGTGCTTCTCAGTGGCCAATTTAGATTCTTTCTTTTTTATGGGTGTTTAAAGAAGCACATTGTGAAGTGAAAGGAATTTCAGCGATTAGAATCTTGCTGCTCGGCGAGGTCGTTCGTTTGCGGTGGGCTTTGAAAAATGGTTATTGTTGTTTTTAAAAGATTTAAAGTGTTATTTGAATGATTGGTGCTTGTCATTCCATTTGATTATATTTAAACTAATACTCCCTCCGCCATGATGCTCGTAAAGCACCTATATTTAGCTTTTTACGTGACATAATTGCGATCAATGTTATCTTGTTCATTATGTTTCCCTATTCTGACAGTAACTTTTTACAACAGCGTGATAGCAATGTCCCGTTAGCAGAGATGCCAGGTACTTTTTTCAAATGTCTGCAATAATAATTTTAAATGCCTGGGAAGAACAAAAAATGTCAGGAAAGCTAGTGTAACCAAAAGCCTTTATATTCAAAAATCTGTAAATATCTGCAAACAAACTAAAAAATCTGCAAATATCTGTAACCAAACTAAAAAATCTGCAAATATCTGCGTCATCGAAAAAATCTGCAGCTTAAATTAAAAGTCTGCGAATTTGCAGACTTGTCTGCAAATCTGGTATCTCTGCCCGTTAGGAATATTTGGCGCCCGTCAAACAAACGTTCACAACAAAACATGAATTGCTCTTACTGGGCGATAGCGTAAACGACTTCTGTCAAAACAAAAACTCTTATCATAGTACTAACTCAGCGGTACTGATCGTCATTATGGCACGGTTCGATTACAATGTTTTGAATTTTTTCCAGTCAAACCTAATTTAGGTCTGTCCTCGGCGGCAAAAAGTTAAGCTAAGTTAATCTTGCTTTCCGACCATGCTATTAGACTCGGCTACATTACATTTTTTACCAAACTCGACTAGCACAAAAATATTTTTATGAATATATTTCTGTTCACCACAAACAATTTGAAAGAAATTAAGCTAAGTAAAATGTAAGCAGAGTTATTGTACCTATTCATCTAAAGATTTTACGCAAAAAAAATCAAAACGATCTTTTTCACTGTATTTCTGTATTATTCAAATTCCCCGATGTGTTATTAAGACCTACTTACACTCGGTTAAAATGAACGTGAACTTGAGGCGTACCAAATATCTTACTTATTAGAGCACAGAAATTGATGCAACTAAACTAAAGTTCATTAGAGGGGTCTCCTCATCAGCTACTGATTTATTCGCGTATTTTTGAACATATACTTATTCAACATAAGTTCAAACTGAATAAAAATGGCGGATTTAAAATCTCACACAGCAGCTCGCCACGGACAACTCAAACCGATCGTTTTCAAATTTAATAAAATATAAAATAAAAAAATAGGCAATAAAATATAACCCACTAGTAACCCTAACAAAAAACATTATACACAAGCTTTAACCCATATAGTCCAACGATTCCACATATTGTATGGATGATACCCTGAACAGGTCGTTAGGCTCTTGGATCATAAGATGTTTATTAGGGAAGCTTTTGGCATATTTATTTTTAATTCAACTTCAATACCATAACCGTACGCTCGCACCTTACGCTTAACTTAACTCAATAGGCTCTGTAAAACTTCTGACTGTAGCTTCTTCTGTACGGAAACCCACTTTTTCTTCATGTCTTCCTCACATTTGACCTCCTCGGAATGCTTCCGTAATGCATGCTTCATAATTACCCAGTATTTTTCGATGGGCCTTAGTTCCGGACACTTCTGAAGACACTCCTTGAAGTTGATCTCCCCGCTTACAGTCCCGATAGTCACAAACGGTGCACACCGATTGCTACATGAGCAGATCGCTTGTCAAATCATGTATTTATGAGCAAACTTTGAAAGTTTCTACTTCCTTATTTGCTCCGCAACATCAAACTTGCGCTGGGCGATAAAGAACAGCAGCACCGAAAGCTGTCAGAAGTCTGTCTTGACGTAAGTTGCATGAGGCTTCGTCAGCATCTGCATGTAAAGTTTCCGGACCCGTGACTTTCTCAACGTATTTTGCCGTTGGTCACGGTTTGGAGCCTTATGCACTTTGTACGTATGCAGTTCACCCCGGTTCTTGACTCTTTGAACGAATGAATTGGATAGATTGCATTGTGTTGTGATTCTGCTTAAGCGCTTTCACTACACGCTTGTGATCCTGATCACTAATGGAACGTCCATTCTAACCGCATTTCTCTTTCCATTCGATGCTCAGAGTTTTGTAATAAAGTTTAATAAATTCGCGACGTTGCTTTTCGGGTGATGCCATTTTGTCCAATTTTCGAAAAACTGACAGCGATAAAAATATAGTATAAACAATACACTTTAAACTACTTCTACTCAAATTTTCAGGAGAAAATACCCAATGGGTTATTTTCTTTAGCGTTTTTTGGTCAATTTGATGTGGGACACCCTTTATGGACTATTTTTTTGTAATTCTTTCATTTGTCACGCCTCATAACGGTAACTTAACAGAGCCGTGGGTCTATTAAATAATTACAATATGTAAAAATAAAAATAAATAAAAATAAATATTATTCCGGTCTCGTCCAAGCGATTATGCGATTCTATTATGCGGGGAGCCCTTTTTTCGTGGCAGGGAACTATTTATCTGCTCGGCTAGTGTATCTTGTGGGTCGATTCTTGTTGCCGTAAATGTCATCATCGTCTCTTCATGTTCACGATCAGATGTTCCTCCTTTTCTATAACCCTTACGGGTCTCGAGCGTAAAGCCGTTGCCACTGGTATTAGCTTTCTCGCCGATGGTCCTAGCCGTTGATTCTAAAGCATCGTTTGTTGCTTTCACAGTTCTTATTATGGCCTGAACAGCAGCCACAAATTGGCAGCCGTCTGTGGTTCTGGTGATGGTATTGAAGGGCGTGTTTCGGATTGGTTGTCGAAGATATTTAATTGGTTGTGATGCATTCTCCTCAGCATCTTCCGCACAAGGTGTTCCATGGTGTGCCGTCTGGTTGCAGTACCTGCACGTAGGAGTCTGCCCTTCGAGGGTGCATAGCATGGTTTGTTTAATGTTAGCTCCGTTATATTTGAATTGTATAGTCAAGTGAGAGGGAATAAGTATTTATGCCCGTATCCTCACCACAAGAACACCGTTAGGAGTACCCGGGAATAAGTTTCTGCAAGTAACAGATGTGACAGATTCCACTTCTTCGAATTGCGACATATGATTTTTAATTGATTCACGGGGAGTACGCGATGACAAATCATGTAGCCTTACATCTGTATAGTCCTTTTCTATATACAGTGGAATCTACATTTCAACACCGTCACTTGATACTGAAGATACACAGCAAAAAATGTCTTGTAACTTTACGTCTTGCAAGGTGCACGTAAAAGGAGCGTCCCCAATTCACATAAATTTACATTCAAATTCATGTAAAAATGTGAGTTGTGCGCTTTTCCCTAGTTCATTCAGTCTGAGTTTTACATAAAAGAAATCACAATATTGTATTTCACATATAAAAGCATATAAAATTATATGATTGCCCATTTCGTCTGTAGATAGACTTTCGTGCACATTTTGAAAGCAGCAAACTAAATATTCTCACGTTGAACTGCACGGGCGACAGCAAGTAAACAAACCGAATATCTTATGCACAATCCTAGAGAGGGCATAAAATGTTGTTTTTGTTAGCCATCGCAACAACCAAACTATGGTAGATGCGGTGTGAGAATATTTTCGTGTGACAAAATTATTTTGCTGTGAGTCTATTTGGGGGTAAAATACGCAATATCAGAGAGAAAAATATGTCGCTACGTTGTTTACGTCTAATGTAATTTCATTTTTCTATGTGTGTAAGTAACATCCTTAACCCTAAGCTTTATGTTCACCTTCAGAAAAGGTTCCAGCTCATAGAAACTTGGTCGTGTAGAACAAAATCTCAAGTCAACAACCGCGGTGTTGGATCGAAGCAGCGCTTTTTCATCAAATTCACTCATGATGGCAAGAACAAACACCATTATTCAATATGAATGAATCAAAGCAAAAATATCCATATTTCCCGATAATTTTAAATATTCCGCCAATGAAAAAAGTTCGCAGTGGATATTTCCCTTGTTCGCCGCGAGAGTACCCGGTCAGCGTGGCAAGCAGAAAGTTAGCAAAAGTTGAGCAAAGTGAAATTGATGCTGGCAGAGCTTCTGCGAGCATTTTGCGCGATTTGTGCGAGAATTCTGGCAACGAATTAGCTCAAATGCAACAACCGTTTCTGACAGAAGCGGTTAAACCAACCGATGCTGCTCACTTTTATCCAGAATTCAGCCAGAAATGTACGGCCAAGATCTCTGCACGCTTCCTGCCACATCTTTGTCAGATGTTTTACTCGATTCGTGCTAAATTCTACCAGGTAGGAATTGCCAGGATTTTTACACAGTTTATGTCCGAGTTATGCCAGGGTTTTGCTCGGTTCCTGTCGAAACTTGCCAGAAAACGCGAGCGAAACTGAGTTTGCCCTAGCTCAACTAACCTGACAGGATACGCGCAGAAATCTAACAGGGCTGCCAAACCAAGACTTACAGAAATCTAGCAGAGCTGTCTCTGCCAGAAAATTTGCTCACTGGGTAAACGCGCGACAATGGACCGAATCGATGCGGAGTGGTGAATTCAAATGTCATCGCTGTTCACGGTGATTGTTGTTCCGTCGAATACCAGATTGCATTCTGACAAGCTGTAATCTCGGACAGTTGAACGTGAAGTCGTTTTTCGCGTCTTCAACTGTTTACGACGGCATCCACCGTGAACAATGAAAGGTATTCAACAAATGTTCACGTCCATTTCCACCGAGAGGCCACATAGTGCTTTATATTTCAAGGCAAAATAGGTGAAGTGTAAACTGGACGGTGAATAGAATCGATAGGAAGTGGTGAATATAATTGTCAGATCCGTTCATGGTTCATTCGTCTCCTGAAGCCATATTTAAACTCTCCGTAAATGTGTACGTGAACATGTGTTGAATTCCTTACATTGTTCACGGAGAACAATGTCGTGAACAGTTGCAGCTATTTCACGTTCAACTTGCAGTTACAGTTTGTCAGAATGCAATCTGGTATTCGGAAGCGAACGTTCCCTCGAACAGTAAACAGCGATGACATTTATATTCACCACACCGTCCATCGTCGCGTTTACACTCCCGGCGAACAAGTGAAATATCCGAACATATTTCACTGTGGAATATTTAAAATGATCGGGGAATATGAATATTATTACATCGATTCAACTATATCTAATAATTGTGCATGGATTCGCTATGTATTTAATAAAGTATCGTTTAGTTCCATTTTCATCATTTTTTATGCGCTAATAAGTTAGACATTGAAAACACAATTTGACGCGCATCAAGTTCACGTTCATTTTTTGTAAATGGGCCTTAAAATGTACACAGTAAACTCACTTCACCGTGAAATATATTAAAACTTCGGAGAATATGAATAACATTATTTTGAAAAGGATTTCTTTTAGATTTTTTGTAATAAATGGATGGGTTTTTTTTAGTTTTGTCACATTATATTCTGCAAAAAGAGCGATACATATTTGAATAAACATTCGTGTACAAGTTGAGTTCACGTTCACTGAGAGCTAAAATAGACTTGACAGTTCATCATGGAATAGTTCGCCGCTGCTGTTGTTCACGAGCCACGACATCGATAATCGATTATCCTCCGTAAACACAGAGACGAATTCATCACTTTACGTGAATTTCCTTTTCACGGAAAGTCCAGTTTAGATTTAGGTTATAACTGATTCGCTCTGAAATTTCTATCCATTTTTCAGATCCATGAATTTTGTTTTTCTTAGTC
Organism: Topomyia yanbarensis; assembly: GCF_030247195.1. Classification (NCBI taxonomy): domain Eukaryota; kingdom Metazoa; phylum Arthropoda; class Insecta; order Diptera; family Culicidae; genus Topomyia; species Topomyia yanbarensis. The sequence continues at coordinate 164,683,416 of NC_080670.1, forward strand.
GTCAATTTTACCTGACAATCTATAAAAAGAGGTATTGGCTTCTAGTCAGTTAATTTTTCGATAGCCGGATGGTTCATTTTTGACTGTAGATAGATTCAATCTATAAAAAAATAAACTCCGGCTGCACTCAAGCACCAGCTTTCGGTGATTCTTTGAAAAACAATTGATTTTTTTCCAAATTGACTGGATCTCAGTTGCATTTGGGCGTAACCATTTTTACGCGAATTATTTAACGAGCATTTCTTTCTAAAGCAGTAAAAAGTCTGATTCGAAAGCGGACAGAAAACGTTTCGCTATTCTGGAACCCAGTGCTATTCCAGTTGGGTTCAATTGAACGCAATGATTCTAACGTGAATCTAAATTGAAATATTTTGATGCGTTTCCGAAATGTTTCTGCCGATTCCTACTGAAATACAACTACAGTCGTCGTTCGCTGGTTGGGCCACAGACTCTGTCCAACTAACGAATTTGATTCGCTAGTCGGACCAACTGATATACGTCGAAAACTCCCCAAAGAAGACGCTAGTAGTGTAAATGCATCAGTTAACATATCTAACTGTTGTCAGTTTGATTGTCAAAGTGAATTTCACATGAGATTTTGACATTAAAATAATTTTTAGTTGAACAATGGTCCAACTAGCGGAGGTCCAACTAAAATGCGGTCCAGTTAAAAAGTAAGCAACCAGCGAATTACGACTGTCAAGGGTGATTCATCATGAGTTTTTTTAAACAAGCAAAAATATTTAGAAAAATGTTGGCTCGAATCAAAACTCGTCGAATGTTAACAAAATTCATTCTGTAGCATCAAACTGGCGCCCAGGTGGTAAAATCGTTAGAGTTCAACGGGGAGCTAGAGCGTTGCCAGAAAATTTTTATTTTCCAGATTATGTTTTAGGACATTTCCGGTAACGGGCCCATATTATTGGCTCCAATCAAAACTCGTCGAAATGTCATTTGATGATAGGTTCATCCGGACTGTTCATTTGTGTTTACATTTTGCTAGGGTTGCCAATTTTATTTTGATACCGCCACCCAATGTGGCTACGCCACATCTCTTTTACGCGTGCTGTCCTTAAACTAAGGATAGCCACTATGTTTGAGTAAGCCAGGCAAACGAGTGGATCACCGATTCGCTTACTTCCGATGGCGGGTCGACGGCGGCTCAATAATAATTGAATACTTTACGCTGATGCAAAAGAACTCGAATGTTCATTTTTGACAGTACGCCTGTGGAAAATTAACATGGACTTAAAAAAATTCTTTGGGATTTACTTCGAACGAATCTAGTCGTCCACACATGTAAACAGTACTAGTAAACTGTTAAGAAAAGTGAGGTTAACTGCGTCAGTAAAGAACCTAATAGGGGCCCCGATCAAACGATTTTCGCAATGTACAATTTGTTTGCATCGCGAATTAATAAAGCACACTTTTTACACGAGAATAGGTTAGTAGCAGTAGATAATTTTGGACACGTTTCAGCCACAGTTACTTCTGTGTCTACTTTCTTGATTCCAATTGGTTTCGGCTCTACCGGTTTTGTGTGTACATTACCTGGAAAAGGCAGTTGTGTCGGTATTCTAATTCGAATGTGCCAGAAAATGTCTCATTCATGTTTATCCGGAATCCTGTTGCATTTCAGCCAGATTGTATTGACTGTCGAACTGTTTCGCATGACGAAACAAAACTGAAATTAAAATGAATGGTTTCCGACGGAAAAATCGATGTTTTCGTTTACTTAAAACTGTTCCAGCTGGTGATTTAAAATACTATCGTGCTTTTGATAGTTTGGAGAGATTGCGAAGGAAAGTTTTCCGGGTTCAAAATCCGCGATGAAACTCCCGAGGTCTTAACCTAATCAAATTCCGGCTGGTTGGACTGGGTAGTTGCAGTAGAATCGTGGTTTTATGCAGTTACCACGCCGAATTGAATACTTTACGCTGACGTCACAAATGAACTCGAGTGTTCATTTTTGACAATTCGCTTGTACTGTTTACATGGACTTAGAAAAATTCTTTGCTTTTTGCTTCGAACGAATCTAGTTGTCCACAAAAATTTTCTAAGTCCATGTAAACAGTACTAGTGAACTGTCAAGAAAAGCGAGGTTAACTGTGCCAGTAAAGAACCTAATATCAACTGCACGAAATGGTTTTAAAAAGTTTGTTCCAGTACACGGAAGCCACTCCGGAGTAAACAGAAGCAAAAAATACTTGCTCCTTTTTACTCCGGTTAGCTACCAGAAGAAAAAATAGAAGACGAGAGTACAGGAACGATTTTCTCCAGAGTACTTCCAGTTTCTCCTGGTACTGAAACGAACCTAAAGTCTTAAGAATTTGTTCTTTCTAGCAAAAAAGTCGCATAAATCAAACCTAATATTTGACGCAAACTTTCTAGAGCGAGAATACTTTAAACTGATTCGTTTTTACTTTCATATCATAACATTATACATGGGAACGTGCACCAGCCCTTCAAATGACAATTACATCAATTCAACCACCGTCAGGCGGAAAAATGCCGCAAGGGAAAATCGACCCTCCAGTGAACCTTTTCCACGGTGAACAATTTGTGCGACGGTGGTGGCGTATGCTTCTTGTTATTCTAGTCTAGTCCTTTGAGCATACGTTCGCCTACATCCCGTCACTTCCTGCTGAGCTCGCTAATAGGGTCCTGCAGTTCCGTTGCTACTGCTGCTGTATACAAGTATATGTCTCGCACCCTCCGAGCAGGGTACAACAATAGGGGGAAAATAATAGGCGCACAAAGTGATAAAAATTATGCTGACAAATAAAAACACATTTTCAAGTGGATCAGACTACCATGCATTTAATGACGAAGCAAACCGGCGACAACGACGATGATGAATACCACTTAACGCCGAGATTGTTTTCTTTTCTAATTATTCTCTCACAGGTCTGGGGGACGCTTGGGGTTCGCAGCATGTGCCCAGCAATCCCCGTGACTTGGCCATCAAAGAGCTGGGCTCTCATCTGCTGCAAACGCTGGATGGGTTCATCTTTGTGGTTGCCCCCGACGGTAAGATAATGTACATCTCCGAGACAGCTTCAGTGCATCTGGGCCTCAGTCAGGTGGAACTGACGGGCAACTCGATCTACGAGTACATCCACAACTACGACCAGGATGAGATGATTTCGGTACTTTCACTGCAGCCAAACATTTTTGGATCTGCGACGCCACCGCCACCACCTCCCCCACCAGCAGCAACGGTAACGGTTCAACTGCTTCCTCAGTATCCAATGGGCAGCTCTCCTCCCGCCGCAACATTAGTCAGTCAAGGGCAACCGTCGGAATCACCTCCCCAAAACACCAGCTGTCCTCCGTCGTTATCCCCAAGCATTAGTATTCCTCCTCCACCCGTACAACCCCATCTAGGTCCCCCACCCCAGGTACCCCCGGGTCTTTCACCTTCCACCGGGCAAATTCCACCACCCCACCTGACAGCGAACATCCCCTTACTACCGAACCCACACCATCATGCTGCTTCGGCTGCCCCTCCTCAGCATCACCACCACGCGAAGCACCATCACCATCACCCCCACCATCATCATCACCATCACTTCAGCCAGCACCAGCAGTCGCAAACAATCGAAATCGAGCGTACGTTCTTCCTGCGGATGAAATGCGTACTGGCGAAGCGGAACGCCGGGCTCACCACTTCCGGCTATAAGGTAAGCTCCATTGTTTTTGTTATCTACTATGCACATTGAATACACTTCACTCAACGTATGTATACGACGCTGAGTACGCATTCCGGTTTAAGTGTTTTGCTTCGATTATACAATTTTGCTCTTCCGGTTGCGGATCGTTATGTTTCGAAAATGTGGCACTTTTGCATATCTCGGCAGAGTTTTCGTGTTGGTATTTTAATCAAACAAGAAAAATATAATTTGAAGTTTTGTGAGCATACACTTATTAAATCACGGAAAAAAAGAAATTGTATTGATTATTACGAGTTTAAGGCTTAACAATTCGTTCTTTTGCTGCCTTTGATACATTTGGCCACCTTACGATATGTCCTTTTTCTTGTAAATATATCACTTACGTCGTAGCGTAAACTACGTACTACTAAACTGATTTATGAACAACAGTGTATACAGCCGTGATTCGCTGGTTGGACACTTTTTAACTGGCCCGCTTTTTAGCTGGATGGACCTCCGCTAGTTGAACCATTGTCCAACTAAAAAGCATCTGAAAGCCAAAATCTCATCAAATTTACTTTTACAATTAGGCAATCCATGAGACGTTTCTGATCAGCTGATTATTTCTTGTTCACTTATTCTGACGTTACTCCGAGGGATGCGACGTCCGACAATATCGTTGATCGATCCAACATCAAACGCATCGGACTAACGAAAGTTGTTTGTCGGACGAGTTTCTCTGTTCGCAGGAGTAGATTTGTTGACAGAACCCACCGCTGAATTGGCAAACAAACGTCCAATGGATTGCCTACACGCCACCGAAAAACTACCTAAAATTCAGTACTTTTGACTCAATCTCGTGGTATCGTGCAGGAAGGTAAAATTAGGTAAACCGTGTTGAAGGTAGTTTCCATTTAACTACGGCAAAAATAATAACTCAACCTTGAGTTTAATTTACTTAAATTTCAGTCGAATTTGCCTAATTTTGAGTATACCCCAAACAACTTAAAAGTACCTTACTGCACGGAAGACCTCGACTGAGTCGAATCTCTCGTTTTGTTTTTGACAACACTAATAAGTGCGAAAGCGACGCACAGCTCAAAAGTACCTAAATTTAAGTTAAAAGAACTTATTCTGTAGGTTTTTTTTACGGTTGCGTGTAATCAATCTGACAATATTTAGAGATGTGAACAGATGCATTTACACTGCCAACATCTCCTTTGAAGAGTTTTTGACATCTGCTGTGGCCCAACCAGCGAATCACGACTGTATACAGTCGTGATTCGCTGGTTGGACGTTTTTTAACTGGACCGCTTTTTAGTTGGACCTCCGCTAGTTGAACCATTGTCCAACTAAAAAGCATCTGAATGTCAAAATTTTATGTCAAACTTACTTTGACAATCGATATTAGAGATAGATGCAATTACACTACTAACGTTGGAGAGTTTTTGACATCTCTCAGTCGATCCAACTAACGAATCAAATTCGTTAGTTGGACAGAGGTGTGGCCCAAACAGCGAATCACGACTGTACTACGCTTGAGAAATATAATTTAATCCGTACTTAAGACAATTACATACCAAGTTAACTCCAGTAGTTTCAAAGTAGAAAATTTTGCAATTTTAAAATGCTATACGACGCCGTTCTCTTTGTTGCTGATTTTAAAACACGCTTTAGAACTGTATTTTAAATACATGGAGAGTACTCAGCACTTAAGCCTAAATTTGAAGGCAGTAACGCTGAAGGCATGGAAGTCATGAATTTTAAACGGAACAGAACACCCGCTAAAACTGCTGCTGAAGACAGCAAGTTCTGGTTTTAAAATTTTTAGTTTTATATTATAGAACTGTCAAAATTATGAATCTAGAACTGAAACATTCCTGAACAAGCTCTAACAGTGCAACGTCGAAACGTCATAGGTATTTTTTTCTCTCTTAACTCTCATACACTCTCTAACTGTCATACGCGCGCTATTTTAGTGTATTTATTCTTGCCGCTGCAGTGTAGTAAAACGTTTATTTCGGATTCTGTGAATTCTATTGGACAGACCTGTAGTAAGTTTATGTGTTCGAAAATTTCCGATAAAAATTATATCGCTTAACTAAACTTTTATAAAAAGCTAGACGAATAGATGAGAAAATCGATCAAATGATGACATACATTCAACAGACGAGACAGTAAGTTGCCATCCGTGATAAACAGCAGGACATCAGAAATCAGAAGCAAACGAAAAATACAACCGGACTAATGTTGAGATCCAGAAACAACTCGTATGCTATGAATACCGGCTCCAAACCAAGAAGACTCCAGAAGCAAAACATTCCGATCACCAAACCCAAGATAACCTCACCAGATCATCTGAGCCAACGACCAACGAAATCACACGCATGGATTATTAACACGACGAAATTGAGATTAGAAACGCTCCCTAGCCAGTCTATTCGATATTTAATATAGATAAACTACGCACGAAACCACGAGATAGATCGGCGTGGAAGGAATGAAAGTGTAGTACTCCTTCCAAAACCGATAGGAGATTAGCAGAACTACACAAAATCTTCCCACAGTGCTGATCGTAGTCGCTATTTTTGAACATAATAGTTATACCAGTGGTTCTCAACCTTTTTTGTACCACGAACCTATCTGAAATCACCGTAAGTTGCTGACCCCCACGATCTGTTATGCTTGGCATTGTGTGGCTGGACGTTCCGCAGGTCAGTTCTGATTTTGGAAATCTTATTGCGGGAATTGGTGCGTTGAACATACTTTCGCGAATATCTGGCTTGTCTCATTTTTCACATGTCCCCTTGCTTTCGCCCGGAGAAGACTAATCGAGAAACTCATACTGCGACCGGTATTACTGCAGCACTCCGGTGTCGAAGCAGAAAATAATTAAAACTACTCACAATCTTTCCTCTGCCGGCCACTGGCGGTAGTTCCGGAAGTAATCGGGTAGTAGTTTAGACAGCAGCTGGCAAACGGACACTCTTGGTTTTTCCTGAAGCAGATTGTACCAGTATGAATCCAACGAGTAATCTGTTCGAGTAAGAACAGAAAAAAGTAGCTTCCCCTCTTCGCAATGACAGAATTGAACAGGAGAAAGAGGACAGTCCGTAACTCCCATATATGCAATTCTCGCAATTCCCATGGCTTTTCGCCGACGTAGACACATCGCAACAACCCGAACAGTACCAGAGCGTACTGATCTTCCGGTTGAAATCAGCCCAAAAACGTCCAGGAACCAACGCAGTACAAGAAATCGTAGGCCAGGTTCACTACCAACATCGTTTTCGACAACGGTTTTCACCTTGGTCGCAATGCGAATCCAAGTACTACAACAAATGACAGTAATATCGATTTACATTATTTCCAGTACCCAACAGTTCCATGAACAACTAGGTGACATTCTCGAACTGCTTCCACGCCCTATGCTAGTGGTAGATAACTTCAACACCCAACACATATACTGGAAATCCAATAAATCAACCATATTAGAATAATTCATGGCTGAGAAAACGATGGTGGAACAGCTAGTTATACTCAACAGAGAATCGTAGTCACGAGTCATCACAGATATCGGTGCTACTTCAGCTATCGACCTCTCAATCTGCTTCGATACTGTGGCCTGGAAATTTATCTGGCGAACGCTTGTAGAAACCCATAACACCGGCCCATAACCGTTTCTATTCTTGGGTTTTCACATATTCCAACGAAAAGGCAACGATAGATTTACGATCAAGCGAACGATAGCTTACGAACGATTGACCACCAGCGCTATACGACTTACTATATGACGCTATAATCGATCATTCTGTCGATCATTTGATTTCAAACATTGTAATATCCCAAACCAGCTACAGCGTCGACGCTTGAGTAGTCCCCTGGTGATGTCCAGAGACAAAAGCAGCCATAAAAGCACTCAAAGTAATGAAACGTGTCGAAGTGGAGGGCCCACAAAGACCTGAAGCCCTGAAAAACTTATAGGAAGGCCGGATGATAGCAAAATAATTAGTCCAAAAAACAAGCGCGGAAGGAATTCGTCACAAAAATAGCCCCAAATTTAACTACGTCGGAGATGTGGCAGATAGTCAACTGGTTGGGTGGACGAAGTCGGCATCATCCAGTCACAATCAAACGTAAAAAAGCGACTGAAGAACTATCAAGCCATCGTTTCAAATTGAGAAGTAAAAGGGTGAACGAAACCGCTGAAACTTGTCACCTTAGTCTAATAATATCTACAACATCGGTCATTCAAATCTTCAACGACTGCCATTGTCGATGAAAACTACCATCTTGGAACTTCTCCCTTTTCCATCTGCTTTACAACCATGTAAGAGCTGTATGGCGAAGGAATTCAACCGGATGTAACCATCGACGAGTAACTCTCGAGATAGAATCGACTGGGCTGCTTGACAATCGACAACATGCCTCAAGGTCTGGATGGGAAACTGACACATATTTCGCGGAACTGGAGAGATCACCACCGAATCAAACATTGTCTTATAGTATCACTAGAGTTGTCCAAGACCTATGACACCACCTGGAGATATGGCATCTTACGAACATTACGAAATTGCCTGATACGTGGAAACATGATAAACATGCTAACCAGCTTCCTGTCAGAGAGAACGTTCCAGGTAAACGTTGATGGGCTTTTAACGCACATGTTTCAGTCGGAACATGATATGACACAAACTTATGAGCTCTCAGTTATCCTACACCTCGTCGAAATTCAATCCTTCTTCCGGATGGTTTCATCGACCGCTGACGACATCCTTCTTAAAGTGCAAGGGAAGAAAGAGCAATTTAGGTAATACTTTCATGAAAATATTCAAGAGATGGCGCTGCTTCATTGGTGGCTAACGTTAATTTAAATGTATGGGAAAGATATTAAAACTTGGGATTTTGGAGAAACTATAATATTGTTGTTGTAATATGGATACACATTTGATGCGGAAAAAATATGGGAAGAGTTTGTAGAAATTTATTTATATACTTACCTGAAAGTTTCCAAATAAAATCTAAAAAAACTGTTTGCGCCCATACAGTTTACTTACTAGTTTCCACCAAGAAAAGTTGAAACTATTTCTCTCACAACTCTGTTTCACTCGTTTTGACAGTAGATTCCCAACTCATTGCAATCGGAATGTTTTCTTTTAGAATTTAAGCGCAAATGTAACAACTGATTCGAAAACCGATTCATTCAGGATGGGTTGTTGCCTTTGGTTTGAATTCCATCGTAAATCAGCCCATATTACGAATATCATTTCAGATGTAATTAACTGGGATGAGGATATTTTATGGTGCGGACATCTATGTGTCGTGATAAAGAAGCTCTAGTTTCATGTATATTGCCGCAAGATGTTCAAAATATGAAAAAGCGCACCCTAGCATATAACGCAAGCAGAAAGGACATAAACTACTCAATTTATACCGACGAATCGAATGGCGACAACGCAGTAGGCCCGGGATTGTTTGAAGAATATCGATTGGTCTTCCACCACAATAAAGTGTTTTCCTGGCTGAATCGTTTGCAATAAAAACAACAAAAACTGCATACCACAATCTAATAACGTACTGCTCACGATCGACTCGGTCAGATTTTCATGGGCAATAGACGCTAACACATCCCAGCATCCTTGAATCCAGCAATTAAAGCCATGATCATTGATCATACATCGTCCAATTAGTCTATGCTGGAATCCAGGTCTGTTCCTAGAGCAGACGCCGTGAATCAAATGAAATCAGGTATCCGAAATCAGTGAATCTGCGTCCACTGAAGTAGAGCTTCGCCAAGTAAAGTTCGAGCCGATGAAGTGGACTGACTGCGATAGTTCGCCAGAATAGCGAATGCTTACCCGGTAACAAATAGTGCATACCCGGTTAACACACGTAACACAGTCTACATCACTACGGTATTATCCTAAAGATCCTAAGACGCTTGCATACGTCATCGAGCTGCAAGTGATGTACTGGACCAATAATCAAAATTGTTTACCCAGTATAACTGTCCAACGTAAGGTTCTTTCTAACTAGTCAAGACATCGGCCACAAAAAGTATTGTAGCGATCGGGATAGCCTTGAGCGGTTATGAGTGGTGTTAAAAGTAAACCGCCAAATTGAGAGATGGAGCGCTTGCTGAAGAGGTAAATGAGGATTGATGAGTATAAAATGTATATAATTCAATACAACCATGCTGGAAAGGTTGTACTCATAAAATTTAAGCAGGAACAGAAACTCTTTGTTGCCCGTAATAACACGAAACACTTTGTTGAGTGTCAAGATCTCCGCGTTCATTGAAGACAATGGAATCCAGGTGCGACTACACGATGTCTCTGGATACACCCGACGCCGCTATTAGCAAATGTATGTCGTAGAATAGACAGGTTCTCTCCGATAAGGAGGAGGTGCTCGATTGAAATGACCCTGTTAGATAAATGGTAAACAAACGATTTAGATAGCGAGTCTTTATACCAGGGATTCAGTGTATTTAATTCTGAAGAAAACATCGGCATCAGGGTGCGACTGCTGTTGGATCATTATAGAGGTCCGTCTCGTAATCGTCTACTGCAGAAAATACGATGACTATAGAAGGAAGCGCGGTATGAATTCGACGAATCTGCGAGTGGCTTTATGTGACGATGAAGAAAACGAGCAGAGGATGACAAAATTCCTCAGGTAAATGAATCTGCACAAAATGTTGTAGATTTAGTTCACCGTAATATTTTGAATTGGGTCATTAAAAGAAATTCTTCATTTATTACATAAACCGATTGAGCTCATCTTTCTAAAGATGGCAATACATAAGTTCAACCCTTAAAACATCAGAATAATTTTTAACTGACTTTCTACGAAAATGTAAACACGTCCTCGTTCGACACTATCGGTCTTCCTTGGCAGTGAATTTAACCACGTGGGTTAGCATTTTTGACAGTTATCCCAGCAAATAGCAAGGTAATTCAATGCGAGATGTTGTCGAAATAATTATATTTTATGAATAAAATTTTAATCGTCGATTTGTATTCAAAAAATTGCAAATGATTTTCGACTACGTATCTTTGACGTCAGCTGCATTGGAAAAAATCAAAAACCCAACTGTAACATATACTGTAGCGTTAAATTCCCAAACAAAACAAAAATGTATCCGGTTTACATCTTTTTTTTTGTGGAAAGTGTCATAAACCACAACAACTGGATGTAAATAGTATTGAACACTTCCCACTAACCTGGACTTCGCATCAGCTCAATTAATATTCCGAAAAACAAGCTGCAGCTATTTCACTGGCTTCGTAGTCTGGATTTGCGGACCTAGATTCTTCAGTGCTCTGACAGCCTCAGCTATCGAGGGCGTTGTGTTCATAAAACTTTTAGCAATACATGATGGTTAGACATCCGTAGGATACAACCAATAATAAACCGAGATTGACAATTATTCCAAACGCAGAGGTCGAACAAAAATTACTTTACTTAAAACATGGTGCAGTGAAAACCTCTTGAAACTTAAAACAGTAGCTCATAACGAGAATCGCTGAACGTTCGCTGTAAAAACAAGTCATTATACGTGACTTTGGAACCAAAACATATATGCCCAAACATCGAGAGCACTTCAATCGAGACATACAATGTTGGCACTGGACTGGGGCAGAAGTTTCATGTTTCATCTTCTTCCATGCAAACGAAAACAATAATAAAACAACAATTCTCGAGGCGTTGGTTAGCATCACGAAAGGGGTGAACCTCGTCACAATAAGCTCCACCAGGGGAAAAAATTAGCATTCAACTGTATAAGTAAGCATCACTCGTGTAATTAATCAATTATTCAATTTCCATCTTGGTTCGTTAAAAGCGAGTAAGATCAAACGGTTTCAATCCCATACCAACCGCGAAACAAAAAATGAAAAGTGTTCACATATTCCACTTTTTGATTAACTTTTAAATTGTAGTCATCGTAGCATTGCACGCGGTTCCTACCAGGTACATTATATAGGGTGAATTAGTATGCACAGACACGAGCGTTATGAGATGAAAAAAAATATATTTCATATAGCATATACAAAAAATACTTTCTCTGGTGAATTCTTAGTAACCCGCGGCCGTTTCATTCGGTACCAGGTCATCCACTGTTCCGGCTATCTGAAGGCCCGGATTTACCCCGGCGATAGCACCTACGGCGACGGGCACAGCTGCATCCAGAATCTCGGTCTGGTGGCCGTCGGTCATTCACTGCCCCCATCGGCAATCACGGAAATCAAGCTGCATCAGAATATGTTCATGTTTCGCGCCAGCATGGATCTGAAACTGATCTTCCTCGACGCCAAGTAAGTGACGCTATTGTATCCGAACATTAGTATTTAGGTATGCAAATACGAACCGTGTAGAAAAGATAATGCATGACAGTAATTTGATAGTGCACCACTATGTATATAAATTGCTTCCGAATGAAGAGAGCAAGTGTAAACAATTCGGTCCGTCCCGTGCCAGCCAACAGCCAGAAGTGCAAACGACCGGAAGGATTTTTTTTGTTCGCCTTCGGTTGCTTTGTTTGTCCAATCAAATCCGCGGGACGTGTCAAATCTTGTTTGTATCAAGAGCTACCTTTCCGATCGGATGTCGTTGCTATTTGCTCTGTTAGCTAGGCTATTGTTTTCTTATTGTGTCTCCCCACACTCATAGCCGTTATTTTTATGTTTTTCAGGGTGTCCCAGCTGACTGGATACGAGCCGCAGGATCTGATTGAGAAAACACTGTACCAGTATATTCATGCGTCCGATATCCTGCACATGCGGTATTCTCACCAAATTTGTAAGTGGTCTGGCTCGGCTCGGTATCTGTTGTTTGCTATAAACAAGCGCAGCAGCACGCCAGCTAATGAGCGATAAAATAGGGGGCGGATCAAATTACATTGAGATCATTTTTTCACGCTATCTCTCTCTCTCTCGTTCTCGGTTTCTCTTGCATTGTTCTGTTTCCCTGCGCAGTGATGTACAAGGGACAAGTGACGACGAAGTACTACCGATTTCTGACAAAGGGAGGCGGATGGACGTGGGTTCAGTCGTATGCCACCGTGGTGCACAATACCCGCTCATCTCGGCCCCACTGCATCGTCAGCGTTAATTATGTGTTAAGGTGAGTGCCTAATTATTGATTACAACTTGTTTGCAACAATGTTGTTCAATCGATTGACTTCAAAAATGGAACTCGACTATAATATATTTCAAAACAACATAAACATAAACGTAAACAAATTTACTAAGGACTCTGACAAAGTTATCTACATTTGGGAAACTTGTGTAGAAAGAAGAATGAACCCGTGTATAAGCGCAGAGACAATATGCTCAGCTTCGCCTCCGTGCTGATTTTGTTTTTAAATGCGAGGCTCTACGTTTGCTGAAATGTTTACAAAATCTTTGTAATGGACTTATGGGTTAATGGTACTGGCTAGGGTTCTAAACCCGACACCTTAGCCGGTGGAAGTAGGCTCACTTGAACGCGCCTGACTACCGCCAATCCGGCTCTGAACGTAATACCCCATGAAGAACCGCATCAACACCAGCAGCTGCAGCGAGAGCATCCCAGGGACACCATACCGAGCACGATCGACGACAAATCAGTTGGACGCTAAGGAAAGGGGGATGGGATTGCTAGGGTTTCAGGTGCGCACGCCGAAACCCAGCATTACCCCAGAAGACCAGCAGTCTAGGTTATCTAAAGTGACGAAGTTGAGGCAAAAAAAACGAAGAACTTTATCAATTTGTGAAAAGCAAGGGCAACGCGCACGGACAGATCTAGTGATTAGCATCAAATCCGCCGCAGCAGCAGCAGAAGGCGAACCAACGGCGTTATTAGAGAGAGCTGAAAGCACCGAAAAGACGCTGAAGACCACAGAGATAGCGAACGCAGAAGCCCATGAGACGCCGAAGAGTGACCGGTATTCTCGTGCTGTGAAAAGAATAAGGGAAACACCAAGAGAGGAGGAGAAACTGAGAAAGCTCAAGAAGGTGAAAGACCGCGAAAGAAAGTCAAGAGAGAAAGTCTTTGGCCGCGTCGTGACGTACGCTGCGATCCTCAAAAGGGTGAGAGAAGATCCCAAGCTGAAGGAGCTGGGGGAGAACGTTGTAAGAACCAGGCGCACTCAGAAAGGCGAGTTGCTGGTTCATTGATCAAGAGCTCGGTCTATTGGAAAATCGTGGCATAAGCGGTGGGAGGAGAAGCGAATGTTCAGGAAGCAGTTATCGAATGCAGTAATCTGGAAGAGATCACAACGGAAGACGAAGTGAGGAGCGCACTAATAGAGCAATGCAAGAAGAGCAGATATCGATCAGGTTGAGGAAGGCGTACAGTGGCACACAGACAGCAGTGATACGCTTATCGCCAACCGCAGCCAACAAGCTTATGTCGACCGGTAGGATCACAATCGGATGGTCGATGTGCTCGTTATGATTAAGATGACCAACTCTGATGAAAAATCCAAAAATTTGTACACCATGCGGACTGTGAGCCTGACCGTGATTAACGATTGCGTTTCGCTGCAGAATGGTGTACGGAATTTTTCATCAGAGCTGGTCAGCTTAGGTATGATTGATCCCTAGAGCCACTAAACAAACGGAGAGGTGTAGTGTGTAGAAAATGTGGGAAGAAAGGATACATTGCTAGAGACTGCACAAAGCGACCGAAGTGGTTGGTCTGCGCAAATGAAGGCGGAAAAGATCATATGACTAGAGGCTACTTATGCCCACAGTACAAACAGGCGGAAGCAGGCCAATGATGCACTGGAACTGTTGTGTCAGTGAACAACAGAAACGAAGTGCGACGTTACAATTATTGCAGAGCCGTATAATGTTCCTCTCGATAATGATGACTGGGTGGTGGATACTGCAGGGATGGCGACAATCCAAGTTATGGGCGGTTTCCCTGTCCAATAGGTGGTGGATGTCACACATGAAGGCTTCGGGATTGCCAGGATCTACGGCGTATTCGTATGTAGCTGCTATTCTCCCCTACTGTAGATACGGGCGAACGTCGGTTGTTATAAAAGGAGATTTTAACACTTGGACCGTGGAGTGGCGAGTTAGTGAGCAGTACACACATAGCAATCACCAAGCGATCTACTACACCATTGGTCGGCGGAATTGCATTGTGACGCGGAGAATGACGACTGGTGAGCGGAACTGGAAAATAAAGGATTTCAACAAGGATTTTTTGTTAAAGCACTTCGTGCTGACAGCCTCGCTCCAATTTCGAATGCCGATGAACTGTCGGAAACATTAGCGAGGGTGTGTGACGTATCAATGCCGAGGAAGAACCGGCGTCCGGCGTATTAGTGGAACGAAAAGCTCAGCATCTTCCGTACTGCCTGCCTGAAAGTCAGAAAACGCAAGATCTGAGGCAGTCAGAGAAGAGCTGGTGCTGCTACCAAAACCACCAGGAGATCCAGCAGCATATCGTCCTATAAGCCTGCTGGATACTCTTGATAAACTTCTGGAAAGGATCATCCTCAACAGGCTGACGACCTACGCTGAAAGTGATAACAGACTATCGCAGAGCCAGTTCGGCTTCCGGAAAGGGATCTCGACAGTGGACGCCGCCGCAGTCATCGCGAACGCGAAGAAAACATCGGAGCAAAAGAGAAGGGCCGAAGCTACTGCGCCATGGTGACGATGAACGTGAAGAATATGCTCAACAGCTCCAGCTTGATGGCTATCGCCGTAGCGTTGCACAGAATGTGGTTTCCGGACTATTTGTGCTTGATTCTGAAAAGTTACTTTCAGAACCGAGTGCTGGTCTACGAGACAAACATGGGGCAGAAGTCGATTAGGGTTACGGCGGGAACACCTCAGGGCTCCATACTCAGCCCAACGCTCTGGAATATAATGTATAACGGAGTGTTAACACTGGAACTGCCAATGGTAGACGAGATTGTCGGCTTTGCTGATGACGTTGTCCTGATGATAACCGGTGAGACCCTTGAGGAGGTGGAGATGTGGACAGCTAAGATAATAGACATCGTGGAACCCTGGATGGCTGACGCCAAGAGACAGCTGGTTCACCACAAGACGAAGGTAGTGTTGGTCAGCAACCGTACAAAATCCAGCGCGCCATGATCAGCGTCAAGGGACACGTGTGATGGTCGACGTTCGGTTAAATTACAACAGTTATGGCGACTATATATTTGAATTAGTACGGATCATGTCGAACATTAGAGGAGCAAGATGCAGCTCGAAACGTCGTCTGGTGGGCGTCTCATCCTAAATACTGAGGTATGGCGTACCGGCCTGAGCTGCTGCGCAGAATTAAAAGCGTAACCAGACGAACTTGACAAGCACGTTTCGCCTAATGGCTGTTCGTCTGGCGAGCGCGTCCAGAATGATATCTTCGGACGCGGTATGCGTAATGGTCGAGATGATCCCCATTTGCATCACTCTGGTTGAGAACGCAAAATGCCACCATCGGAAGAATGCACGAAATTCAAGGAGACTTGTCAGAGCGGACTCGTTGGCTAAGTGGCAGCAAGAGTGGGACAACGCGGAGAAAGGAAAGTGAACCCACCGCCTCATACCAAATGTGTCGGCTTGTGTGCATTGGAAGCATAGAGTGGTGAACTTCCATTTGATGCATTTTTTGTCCGGGTACGGATGCATCCGGAAGTACCTGCATTGGTTTGGATATGCTTCGTCGCCCCTTTGCTCGGAGTGTGTGAAGTGCAAGAGACACCGGAACATGCGGTCTTCGAATGCCCTAGGTTCGAAAAAGTTCGAATTTGACAATATGGTGGAAGAGATGTACCACGACGAGCATATCTGGGATGTTGTCAACAGAGTAAACACGAGTGCAGAGAAAGTGGTGAAGATACTAACAAAGTAGCATCACCGCCTAGAAAGCCGCCATGAAACCACAAATCGGATATCGGGATAAATTCTGCCGCCGAGAAACTCCGCCGGTGTAGATTAGTTCCACAGCCGAGGACCAGTTGAGTAGTGCGCGACGTAACACCGGGTTCGGATCGAAGCGGACGTTAGACTCTACCAGAATCGCCGGACTGATCTCAACATTTTACCGGGTCACTCGTGAGCAGGTTAAATCCACCGCCGGGAATTAGAGCGAGTAGCTTGCGGTGAACAGCTAGCAGTGGGAGGAGCCAGCACGCCAGGGAACCGGAATCTACGCTTCACCTGCAACCGCTGGACAGATCTCAGCACCCACTGGCTGGTCCGTTGAGTAGGATAAATTCAACGCCGTGGACTAGATCGAGTAGATCGTGACGTAGCAGTAAGCTAATTGACTCACGGAAACGAACATGGGTATAGGGACAAATCTGCCGCCGGTGAATTTACAGTAGGCTAGATTCACCGCCGTGGGTTATCCGACTATAGCGTGACAAAAATGAGAGCTAATTGGCTCAGCTTTCGGTCGGAGTAGGGTGAGTTCACCGCTGAAACAGGAGCTGAATGAGGACGTAATAGACGGAAACGGAAAGCAAGAGGAGAGTCGAGAGTTAAATGGCTCAAAGGTCGACCCATTTCATTGATCAAGATTCTTGGGATTAGCGATCCGTCAATAAAATCGCATTTTTACCACCATGCGGTTTTTTGTTTGACAGCTCCAGTGCTGCCGTCATCCACCAGCGACTGACAGTCCATAGCGGGTGTTTACCCTTTACCTGCTTTAAAGGTAACAGCGAAAGCAGCCGCATCCTAATCATCTTCTTCTCTCCAAGTGATTATATGCAGTTTCGCGAAACGAAGGCACCCGAAAAGCTTGAATAGCAGCATGCGACTAGTTAGTATTCTTTCTGTTCAAGATTTGCAGCTCGATGCATTAAATTAGCGGGAACCAATCACGAAAGAGCTTCGGTCGGATGATTTAAAGTCGGTTTATACTTTCCACCTATCAGAACTAGAGTAGCAAGGCACAATACAAACTAATTGAATCGTAATCCACCAGCCGTTCACAGCTCACAAAGGTTTCCTTCTCAGTGTTGTACATTCCTTCAAAGAGATGCTCTATTGCCTCCATATTGTCGTTTACAATAACTAACCCGGTAAATTTCATTTGGTTCTCTCTTTGCAGTGATCAGGAAGCTCGCGAACTGCTTCTGAACGAGATTCAGGGACCAATGATTCCGAAGCCGGAAATTCAAACACCGACCGCTACTCCAGCCACAGTAGCAGCTTCGGTGACACCAATTTCGCCACCGCAGCATATCCCAATACAAATCACACAACAGCAGCATCAACCTCCGGTACCGCCTACAGCTCTACAACAACAGACACCAATTCTACCGCCACACAACCCTCTCCTGGTAAAGGAAATGTCCAACTACCTGCAACTGCATAATTTCGAAGACGATAATAGCCTCCAGCAGATGGTTCAGAGCAGCAACATGCACCAGCCACAGCAGAACAACCAAGACTACGAACATCAATACAGCAGTCAGGCTGGTTTCATGATGGACTCAAACCAGTCAATGTCCCAAGGAACACCTAGCGAATTCCTTGATTCGTACTACGATCCCTTCTATCAACCGTACGATCCACAGGCGGACAACTCTAACATGCTACGACCGTTCTCTGCCAGCTCGAACAGTTGCAGTAGCTCGGACGGCGAAGCTCATCTGCACGCCACCTACATCCCTAATACGTCCCTGATACAACAGCAACAGTCGTCATATGACGAAATCAATCAGCATTTTGGAATCAACTGCTTCAACAACAACAACAGCAATGGAACTCCTTCAAATGGCCAGCTGAACGGCAACCACAGTAATCTAAACAATCATAATCTACACCATCAGCATGGCATGGTTGGTAGCGGCTCGGCTGCTCCATCTGGTGCTGCTACCAGCACAACTAGTAGTAGTAATCAAAACATCAACAATAATAACAACAGCCATCATGATAATGGCTTTTTAGACGACTTTAAAACCAACCATCATCATCAACAGCAGCAGCAGCAACAACATCCTCATGGCAACAACGGTCATCATCATCCTCATCATCACTCACAACTTCACCATCATCACAATGGGCCACAGTACACCAGCGTGATCGTGGAACCGCAAAACTATCATCTGCCTGTTACGCAAAATGAGTTTGTACATTAGATTTCTTTGGCTCTCTGAATTTGGTGGCACAACAGTTTTTAACATGAACTTGTTTTGAAAATTCGTGTAGGGAAAACGATTACTGAAAAAAGACTGCAGGCAGTTGGTATTGTCAAATGTATTTTGTTAGGACAGTAAACGATATTAGTGTAGAGATAAGTTTTTACTGTTATTTCTAGGTAAGTTGCTTACATGTATAGTATTTATTTAGAACATTACATGTAAATATTTGATACAAAACATTAGAAGCTACATTAAGAGTGGAGTATTAAACAAATATCTAGCAGAAATGGGTTTAAATTCAGAAGGACAAGTAGTATCACAATATCCTTAAGAAAAGTTTAATTAAATCTTAATTCGACGATTTCGTGGATTAGCTGCATATAAGGCAATCGACTTAGTAAGTACGTCAAGCCCTTCCCAGAGAGTGAAATTTGACATTCATAATTGTAAGACGATGTGTGAGATTGAAGAGTGCCTTGGTCAAGAAAGAGGAATGATGGAGTAGGACGAACGTTGTCCAGACTAGCACAAGTTTATTCGTACTGGTGATTTTACTTCGTGGAATTCTTCAAGTAGTACTATTTTCACATGCCCAATCTGAATTTTCTAACACAGAGGCTATTCTATGTCAGCGACTACCAAACTTCATTAACATAAGGACAGACCTTGTTATTTTAAGCGTCCCTTACATGTTTAATACTTTTGTCAATACACAGTATTGACGATGTTGCTTCAATACGTCAATACTATTTGAAATGCACATCGTCGTTACAACTTTTCCATTACACGTACCATACTCTCGTCAATACCGCCAAGATTTCGTTTAGTAGGTGAGTGTGAATTGACAGCTGATCACATAGAAATTTCATCCGAAATAAAGTCGTAATTCGCTGGTTGGACACTTTTTAACTGGACCGCTTTTTAATTGGACTTCCGCTAGTTGGACCCACGGCTCACAGAAGGGAAGCTTGCTATTCCGCGAATCAGGGTGGCCAGACCTACCGATTTATCGGTAGTCCTACCGATTTTGGTCTTCCCTACCGATTCCCAGACGACCAAGGCAAAACTACCGATATTTTGTTATTCCTACCGAAAACTACCGATTTTTATTGATTTTGGACACATCCTACTCAACATTAATTTTTTGGGTTGGATTTGGTCAGAGATCTGTGTTGTCAGTATTTTAAAATTCTATGTCAATACTACGTTTTTGGGACAACAACCCGGCCTACCGATAACTACCGATA
Source organism: Topomyia yanbarensis (assembly GCF_030247195.1). Taxonomy (NCBI): domain Eukaryota; kingdom Metazoa; phylum Arthropoda; class Insecta; order Diptera; family Culicidae; genus Topomyia; species Topomyia yanbarensis. The sequence goes on from NC_080670.1 coordinate 164,703,419, forward strand.
AACTTTTAGTGACCCTACCGATATTAAGGAATTCTATCTGGCCACCCTGCCGCGAATTGACAGTTTTCGGTGACGTCAAAGAAATCGTTGAGATAAACAAACGGATTTCTCGAAAGTTGTTAATTTGTATTTGTTTATTAACAGTTATTAACAGTTGTTAATTGACAATATTCGAGCTCTTACGGTGGAAAAAATAGTGTGCAATGGATTTTTGACGTAAATTACGCCATAATTACACTAGACACAGTGGATAATCAGTGCATCTATGTGATTACTAGCGTAAATCGGGAATTTGGATGCATGCCACAGAAAACATATCCCACCGTAATTTTCTGATCATAGCAAAGGTTTTGGACATCCGCATAGCTTCCTTGTGATTTACCAGGTGCCGATCATTCGTTAGCAGCAAACAATATATGAGTTTCATGTAATTGTTTTCGCCGACGATTTCTATGACGTGACGCTCTCGTCAAATGTTTACACTCTAACGAGCTAGCCTAGTATATGTAAGCCGTGAGTTGGACCATTGTCCAACTAAAAAACATCTGAACATCAAAATCTCGTGTCAAATTTACTTTGACAATCAATCTGACAATCATTAGAGATGTGAATGGATGCAATTACACTACTAACGTCTCCTTTGGAAAGTTGTTGACACACGCAGAAATTTATTTATGCATCGATAACATACTTTTCTATCTGCCTCTCGTTTCTTCTGCTGTAAATTTTATGCATTGGACATATTCGGTCTATCCACTCATTGAATGCTTAGTAAAAGTTTATGCATGAAAATGCATAAAAATTACAGCAGAATAAAAGAGACGGGAATAGAAAGTATGCTAACTATGCATATTCTTGTCTCTCAGTTCAACTGTCAGTCGGTCCAACTAACGAATCAAATTCGTTAGTTGGACAGAGGTGTGGCCCAACCAGCGAATCACGACTGTAGTTACTTCTCTAGGGTGGTATGGCGGTGCTAGTGTTTTAACGGATATTTGTTCAGAAATTTACACAAGTATTATAAATTTATTTGTTCGAACAAGGACGTATATTCTGTGTCCAGTTGAACACATTAACTGGACCGCTTCTTAATTGGACCTCCGCTAGTTGGACCATTGTCCAACTAAAAAACATCTGAACGTCAAAATCTCGTGTCAAATTTACTTTGACAATCAATCTGGCAATATTTGGAGATGTGAACAGATGCATTTACACGGCCAACATCTCCTTTGGAGAGTTTTTGACAGTCGGTCCAACTAGCGAATCAAATTCGTTAGTTGGACACGGCTGTAGCCCAACCAGCGAATCACGACTGTAAAATAATAATTATCAATTCTTGAGCGTTTTTTTAAAACGTCATATCTGCAATGAGTTACTCTCTGTTTATACTTTTTCTTTCGATGTTTACGGCGTCACTATAACACTTTTCACTTATTTTACAGTACAGATCGAAAGACGGTGGTTTTAGCTAGCATATTATGCAAAGAGCTGAGGGATAAATGTTAAAGTGACCGAATTATTAACAGAAGAGAAAGTAAACAAAGAGAGTAACTCATTGCAGATATGACGTTTTGAAAAAACGCTCAAGAATTATCTCCCTATTATCGTCGCGAAAAACATGTAATATGCTTATACGATCCTGCAATGAGTAAATGCAGAGGTGATAGTAGAATTAATAGCATTCTGTGTGCTTTAATTGTTAAATAAATTTAAAAGTTGTTTACTTTCTCATTCGATTTTCACGGCGTCATTATACAGTCGTGATTCGCTAGTTGAAGACTTTTTAACTGGACCGCTTTTTAGTTGGACCTCCGCTACTTGGACCATTGTCTAACTAAAAAGCATCTGAACGTCAAAATCTCTTGTCAAAATCAATTTGACAATATTTAGAGATGTGAGCAGATGTATTTACACTGCCAACATCTCCTTTGGAGAGTTTTCGACATTTGTCAGTCGGTCCAACTCGTAGCGAATCAAATTCGTTAGGCTGTGGCCCAACCAGCGACTGTAGCAATTTGCATTTATTTTACAGTACAGATCGAAAAACGGTGGTTTTGACCAGCATATTTTGCAAAGAGTTGAAGGATACAGGTTAAAGCGACCAAATTATAAACAGATGAGATCTGTTCATGTGAAATGCAAAGAGAAACAATTTCTTTCACTTTTTAACATGAGAAAGCACATGAAAGTGATGTTTGATTGCATATGGTTTTATCGTGTTGATTATTTTCAGTGTAGTTATTTTACGACTTCTACATCCGCGAGTCTATTACACTGCAAATAATCCGCACTTTGGAGTCAAGTGTTCTACACTTAATTTTGCCGCAACTGTCTTCACACTTAGATTTCATGTGCTAGACACTTCTTAACACACTTCTTCAAAACATGTTGCTTCCAAAAGATATCACACTTAAGATTCATATGCCTGGCGCATTCAAGTAAATTGTCTGACAATTGGTTATTGAACGTTATTCATATAGAATTCAAGTTGGAATCAACTTGAATATTACATTATTTCTTATGAAAGCCATGTGAAAAAATGTTAACTTTCAGCTGGAGAGAGCATTTTATTTATATGACTGATAGATTTAGGATTTTTCTGTTTAATTCATTGTTTTATTTGAATATGAAATATACACTTATATGTAAAAAAAATTTGAATATAACATAAACCTCTTCATCACTTCGTCCGTTTGGGAATCAAGAAGTTGAACGTCCTAGTGGAAGTTTCTGTAGCATAGTTTCTATAAAAGAAATATATTATAATGAACAAAAGTATTATACAGATGCAATGAATTTACTTACAATTTAAAACTTCCAAAATGTGCCGTGAAAATCCGGAATGAATTAGGTAATACTTTCATGGAAATATTTAAGAGATGGCACTGCTTCAGTGGTGGCTATGGTGAATTTAAATGTATGGGAAAGATATTAAAACTTGGGATTTTGGAGAAACTATAATATTGTGGTTGTAAAATGAATACACATTTGATGCAGAAAAAATATGGGAACAGTTTGTAGAAGTTTATTTAGATACTTACTTGAAAATTTTCATATAAAATCTAAAAAAACTGTTTGCGTCCATACATTTTACTCATTGGTTTCCACCAAGAAAAGTTGAAACTCTTTCTCTCACAACTCTCTGTTTCACTCGTTTTGACAGCAGATTCCCTGCTCATCGCATTCGGAATGTTTTCTTTTAGAATTTAAGCGCAAATGTAACAACCGATTCGAAAACCGATTCATTCAGGATGGGTTGTTACCTTCGGTTGGAATTCCATCATAAATCAGCTCATATTCCAAATCTCATTACGAATGTAATTTACTGGGATGAGGATATTTTATGGTACGGACATCTATGTGTCGTCATAAAGAAGCTCTAGTTTCATGTATATTGCCGTAAGATGTTCAAAATATGGAAAAGCGCACCCTATCATATAACGTAAGCAGAAACGACATAAACTACTCAATTAGTTCTGCATGTTTTGTGCAGCCATGTTGCCTGAAAGTGATGTTGGGAAAACTGAACTTTTTAAGTGTTTTCACACTTAATGTTGCCGCAATTGTCAAAACCATGAATCTCATGGGAAAAACATTTGTGATTTAATATGCTGACACTTAACATTTAAATGTGATGATGTCATAATGCGGCACACTTAATTTTCAAGTGTAATTTTATTAAAGGAGAAGTGGAAAATTCTTAAGGTTTCAGTGTCATCTGAAACTTAAATTTTATGTGTCGAATCTCATCGAAAAAACGTGTACATTATTTACAGTGTACTATTGTGTCTTTGCTGCAGAATATCAAACCAGAGAGAATATGGAGAGAGAGACGAAGAGTGAATATCAGTCAAAACGGTAGCACTACACTCAAAAAATGTAAACGTTATTCCTATTGATTTTACACATAGATTTTCGCAATTAGTGGAGGCAGATACACACTATTTGTTGGCACAAAAACTTAATGTGGGTATTTACAAGACACATTAACCTTACATTCACATTTCATAACTAAAAGGTAAATCAAACCCGATTCTATAACATTACGCACATATAACGTATGTGTATGCATACATAATTTATACAGTTGAGACAAAGAAGCTATGTGTACGCGTGATAACATTAGCATTTCTTCTTCATATGGATTTTAAGTAGTTTGAAGCAAAAAGAATTAACGTTTGGATTTTTTCAGTGTACCTATATGACGATTTCAACACTAGCATTTTGGAAAACGCTTCCGCAGGCTGTACTTTAAATGACTCCTATTATATTGTGAAAACTAACCGTATGGCGATCGGTGGATTTGTTTAGTAAATGAGAGCTTATTTTTATTAATACATATACTCTAGAATGCACCTTACAATCACGATTTAACTAAATTCTGACAAAAATTTAAATTACTTTTTAGGTGTATGTACAATACTTATCTCATACAACTCATGCATGAGTAACGTTTATTTAAAAGTGATTATAACTACTAGATGGAGCAGCGACATGCGACCTCCAGTAGTTATAATTTCTTTTGTTTATTTACATTGCACGATTGGTCAGCTCAATAAGGCATTTTTAGCTTCACACTATTCGTTTCTCTCCCTATTCTCTCTGTATCAAACAAAATATCTGTCTGGCATCCCTAGCTAAAAGGAGATGTGAACCTCCATGTTGAGTTACCCTTCAAAAACAATTTTTTTCGTTTTTTGCCTCCTTTCTTTCTTGCCTGTTCTGCCAAACCAGTGAGAAGATGAGTGTATAAGCAAAAGTGTCAGTGAAAAAGATGGCAACCGCTGTTGCTGCTGGAATTTTCAATTAATATTCTCGGAAAAACTGCAGTTTTCCGTGGACTGAAAGAGTAATTTAGTAGATTTTCTGCTACTAAATGGAAATCTAATTCGCTAAAGGTAAGAATATTTCAATAGGCTAAGTAAAAGAACAATTTCCGAATGGTTCGAGTCGCTCTAGTTCGGTTCTCGGTACGTGTGAAAAAAGAGAAAAAAATGAAAACTTGATTCCGGGCGCCAATAGTAGTGACTGCCGAGTGGGCCCCAAAGAAAAAAAATGTAATATTCAAATTTTCCATCGCGAGTTTAATTCATGGCTCGGACAGAAGTGGCTGAAATTGCATAATTAACGCTACATACATTTCGGTGGTTTGTGGTTAATGGGGCTTACGTGTGTGCAAAAGCAGCACAAGAGCGCACAGGCACCACAGCCCATCGCCAGCGAAAGAAAGTGTGGAATAGGAAGAAAATCGAAAAATGAAATTCCGCTGTACCAGAGTGTTCATACGGAGCATGTCGGCCCCCCATGTTAATTAACCGGGCCCAAATACCGCGAACGCAAAGCGCAGCAGAGTATTGAGTGGAACGAGGTATAGGAGTAGTAGGCGTCGGCTCGATCACATATCGTTCTTGTGTCTTGCCCACCAATCCGTAGCTGCTATAGTTGAAGCTTTGCGGAATATTATTCTACTCGAAGAGTGAGCATGATAAACATAAAAAAATCTTCCGATTCGTTTTTTTCGAGAAACGGTTCTTTTTATAACATGTTTGTTTTATTTTTTTAGCAAATATGGTAATTGTAGTTTCCCTATCCTGGTGATTAAATTAATAGAACGCCTTATTCTTGAGCGTTTTTTCAAAACGTCATATCTGCAATGAGTTACTCTCTGTTTATACTTTCTCTTTCGATTTTTACGGCGTCACTATAACACTTTTCACTTATTTTACAGTACAGATCGAAAGACGGTGGTTTTAACTAGCATATTATGCAAAGAGTTGAGGGATAAAAGTTAAAGTGACCGAATTATTAACAGAAGAGAAAGTAAACAAAGAGAGTAACTCATTGCAGATATGACGTTTTGAAAAAACGCTCAAGTATTCACGTTCACAGTCCAAATAACTGTGAATATACCGATAACTAATTCGATCGTGAACCGACAAATGGGCGAAACTAACAAATATACACAAACAGAGATTTGATTAATATCTGAAAGAGGAGTAAAAATACTGTATAAAAAATATAAAAACTCATTTATAAATATTTCACACTTCATGAAAATCAATAAAAAACAAAACGGCCAACTTTCAACTGTAAACAAAAAGCCAGGCGGGTTACGCCTCTGCATTTCTATGGTAGTGTATACAGGCGAAATTGACAGCATCATTGTTTACGAGGTCCGTAAACAGAATCGCCCTAAACAAAAACCAAGTGCTTGTTACGCCCAGGGAGAATAACAAATTTTCCCCTCCAGCGAGCACGGCGAAAGCCACATTTGATTTTTGTTTTTTGGCGACACTGCAGGGCGAAATTGAGAGTCGTCAAAACAAGAGGGCGACTCAAAAATGGCCTAATCAACATTTCATAACAACACTCGGCGAAATAATCTGTTTTCAATTTTATCAACGAAAACTTTATTATATAAAACATTTTAGTTATGCTTCCGAAAACTAGTATTGTTTCAAAGTGTTTCAATACATTTGAAGGCGCAGTATGCAAACACTGTTAAAATACGATTTAATTTTCTGAACCGAATTTTCAAAGCTATTTTTCTCGATTCGATATCCTTGCGACTTCGGCCCTTTGGTCGATATCATCTGGAATTACAGATTTGGCATCATAATAAACACTGGGCCGTTACAAATAGTTTAGTTGATTTATCTATTATTTAAGATTTCTATTCGCAACGTTGAAGAATAATGGGATATGATAAGAAAGAATACCGCTTTGGAAATTATTGTTTTGGGTTGGTTTATATTGGCAAATGAACACTAAACGCAAACGACCAGCATAATAGGGTACAAATTTAATAATAATATTTCTATTTACAATAATATTGATTTAAAAATCTGGCTTCACCTGTTTTTGATCCTCAGTTTATAGCTCAAAGCATTTGGCATGTTTACCTTCGAAGCTTCCAAAATAAATTCTGCTTTTGAAATTTGCAAATTCTCATTTTAGTGATTTTTATATTTTGAAATTTCTCATTTCATATATGTACTTATTTTGCACGGTATCCTGCTGTTAGTAATTGACATTGACTCAGGTCAAGGAAAATGAGACTAACATGAGTGACGAAAAATAAAAGTCACGAGAATATATCGGAATATAAACATCGGATATAAACTTCAAGCATGAAGATCGCACTGGGGCTCTTTGGTGTAAGACTTGTTTAACAAAATGCCTTTGTTATTAAAATTGGAAAAAATATATCCATTTCTTATACATCCATTTCTTTAACCGACTTTTAATCTTCAATGTAACGATATAGAGATTTACCTGCGAACTATTTTTTAAATTTTCTATCTTCACTCGGGACCTGCCAGTTACTTAGGTATTGACACAAGACGTGTGACTGCTTCAATTATACTATGATTACTAAAAAGGTGCTAGTTACTGATGAGATGGATTCAAAACGCAAAATCCAAGTTTATTTATTTGAGTTAGAAATTGTGAAATAGTGAAGTTCGAGTGGCTCTACTGCAAGTGAAAAATAAACCCATGGTAATAAACGTCTTTCCGACGGAGTATAATTTAGAGCTCTTCCACTGGGTAGTGTAGAGCGCCTATAAGTCATATGGGAATCGAGAAAGAGTCTTCGGCAAAGTAAAGGTCGTTTCCACTAAGATCCGGTAGCAGCTGTAGGATTGTTATTCAACCAAACTACTGTTAAATGCGCTTATTGGTTTGTTGTCATCCAATTTATGCACCAACGTAAATCACGAACATGGTCTTGACAAAATCTTTCAGTTTTCAAGATGGTTTTTTTCTGAGCCAGCACGCAGAAAAGCTATCTGCGCAAATATCAAGAAAATCGCAAGTTCGTGTCGGATTCTGATAAGACGAAGTCGAAACGCAAATTCAATAACTAATTTAGTTATAGATTTTATGCTCTTCACGCGCAAATGTGGCTTTAAACAATTTTCTCAATGGAGCAAAAATAGTGTTTACCAAAATTGTTCTCCACTAAGAAGAAATGTAGCATAGCGCAATTTTGTGATAAAACCTGGCTTCAAATGAATTTGACACTGCAACTAGCCAAACAGTTACTTTTGAACAACTAAAATGAAAATTCGAAAAACAAATTCTGAAAAGTTTCTTGCATGACAAGCTGAAAACATTTGTAACCACAGGTACCATATAACGGTAAACTTGTGGGCGAGAGTTTCTAAAAAACGATTATTGCCTTTCCCCAGTAAGTATGCAACTAAAACGTTGCTCTGACTGGAGTTAGTCAACTGTCATTACGCTAAGGTAGGGCACGATTGCTTGACACGAACAAAATCATTATTCATTGTAATCCATCTAACTGCCTTCATCTACTCCCGATATAAACATACTGGTCGATTGTAAAACTTGTTAGGAAAGTATCATCGATCCCAGAATTTCATTTCTAGTGCCTCAGTGCTTCGAAGAAAGTTGGAAATGGCATTGTGCAAAGACTAAGGGAAGGCATCAAAAGAAAAGTGCGCGCAACAGCTTGTGGATCCGAACCCATATAGCATAATACAAAGTTTTGATGTGTACCTCAATTATTTATTTTCATATGAAAAAATTAAATTTCATTTATATTTTTATATAAAAGGATGAAATTATATGAAGGACTTGGTGTTACTATTTTGTAGCATTTTTTGTATGTCTCGGGTTTGGTGTGAAAGGCCCAATGTTTTTATCTTAAATACGTTTATTTAGGCCCAAATGCTGTAGCTTAACGAGGCCGATAATTCATTTTTTTAATTACATATCACATGTTAGTGGGGGAAGGGAAAGCCGTATTTGGGGGCGGCTTGCTCCCCTCTTATGTAAGTAAAGGAAAAATCGCAGGGGCGAGGGGAGGGTCGATATTTCGGATAATTATTGGCACTCCGATGCTGTCATGATGTTCTCTATATCATCTGCATGTGAGGTATGTCATGAGGTCCTGGATAGACGGTTATCAAGAAGGGTATGCACCGAAGACTCGTGAAGCAATGCCATATTGTAGATACAGGGATAGGTTGGTGAGATTATACTGTGAATGAGAGAGGGGAAAATGTATTAAACTTGGACATCAATAGTTTTCAAAAATATATGGATAAGAAAAATATAGGGGTGGTGGTCACGGCTTGCCAGGACGTCCCGGACTGGCACACAGGGTGATCTACCTCGGGCCCGAAGGGAATCTATTAGTTGGGACCTGGCAACACAGTACTCTGCGCACAGCCAAACAACATGCTCGATATCGTGATAGCCGTTCTCACAAACACAATGATTACTTTCAGCAAGCCCTATACGACGGAGATGCGCGTCAAACGAGTAATGGTTGGACATGATCCTTGACATCGTACGAATAAAGTCCCGGTTCACATCCAACCCCTTAAACCAAGCATTCGTTGATACCTTCGGGATAATGGAATGTAGCCACCGTCCCAGATGCCCATTGCTCCATGAGGTTTGCCAACTATCGAGCGTCCTCTGACGAGAGATACTGAAAAATTCGTTGAAGCAAATTGGTCTTTCGTAAGTGTCGCCTTCTAATGCGCCCACCTTGGCTAAAGAGTCCGCCTTCTCATTGCCCGCAATAGAACAATGTGACGGGACCCAAACCAAGGTAATCTGGTAAGATTTTTCAGATAAAGCACTCAGATATTCCCGTATTTTCCCCAGGAAATACGGTGAGTGCTTTCCAGGCTTCGCCGCACGGATGGCCTCAATAGAGCTGAGACTATCCGAAACGATGAAGTAATGGTCTGAGGGCAGGGTGTCAATGATCCCGAGAGTATACTGAATGGCAGCTAATTGTGCGACGTAAATTGAAGCAGGATCATTGAGTTTGAAAGAGGCAGCAAGATTTTCGTTGAAGATACCGAAGCCTGTGGCCCGTCGAGAATTGATCCGTCAGTGTAGAACATTTTGGCGCAGTCGACTTGATGGTATTTGTTATAGAAAATATTTGGGACCACTTGTGGGTACTTCGAGACTCATCGTATGGGTCGAGTGCATGCAACCCAAGGCAATACGCAAACAGCGATACTGGACTCTCTCTAGTTTGATGAAATGTATGCTCGCAACGGAGCGAAAGCACAAACATCCGTACTCCATCACTGATAGTATCGTTGTTTGGTACAGCCTGATTAGGTCTCCTGGGTGGGCACCCCACCATGTTCCGGTTATTGAACGGAAAAAACTGTTCCTTTGTTGGCACTTCTGTTTCAGATACCTAATGTGACATCCCCAGGTACCTTTTGAGTCGAACTATACCCCGAGATATATGAATGTTGAAGCCTGAGCAATAGTTTGATCCATTAATTGAAGCTGTAGTTGCGCTGGTTCACGCTTCCTAGAAAATACGACTAGCTCAGTTTTCTCCGTGGAGAACTCGATACCCAGCTGGAGAGCCCAAGCAGACAAATTGTCCAAGGTATCTTGCAGTGGTCCTTGCAAGTCGACGGCTTTGGGACCTGTAATAGAGACCACACCGTCATCTGCAAGCTGCCTTAGGGTGCAGGAATTGACAAGACATTCGTCAATGTCATTCACGTAAAAATTGTAGAGGAGAGGGCTTAGACATGAGCCCTGGGGAAGGCCCATATAGCTAAATCGTGATGTCGATAAATCACCATGCGAGAAATGCATTTGTTTTTCAGACAACAGGTTTAGCAAAAATTAAAATTGGTGAAAGACCATGCTGGTGCAACTTCTCTTAAAGAATGTTGATAGAAACTGAATCGAAAGCCCCCTTAATATCCAAGAATACTGATGCCATCTGCTCTTTGATATCATATACCATTTGAATTTCTGTTGAGAGCAACGCAAGGCAATCGTTCGTCCCTTTGCCTTTGCGGAAGCCAAATTGTGTATCTGACAGTAAGCCATTTGTTTCGACCCAATTATCGAGACGAAACAAGATCATTTTTTCGAATAACTTCCGGATACAGGGCAGCATTGCAATCGGACGATACGAGTTGTGGTCGGAGGCTGATTTTCCTGGTGTTTGGATGGCGATTACCCTCACCTGTCTCCAGTCATGTGTGACAATGTTACCCTCAAGAAACCTATTAAATAAATTCAACAAGCGTCTCTTGCCTGAGTCTGGCAGATTCTTCAACAAGTTGAATTTGATTCTATCTGGCCTCGGGGCTTTATTGTTACATGATAAGAGAGCAAGTGAGAACTCCACCATCGTAAACGGTGTTTTGTTCGCGGTATTGTGAGGGGACGCGGCGCGGTAGATTTTCTGTGCCGGGGCGGAATCCGGACAAACTTTCTTGGCGAAATCGAATATCCAACGGTTTGAATATTTCACGCTCTCGTTATTACTGTTTCGGTTTCGCATACGTCGGACCATGCCCCAAAGAGTGCTCATCGATGTTTCTCTTGTTAACCCGTCGACAAACCGGCGCCTGCGTTTCTTAGCTTTCATTAAATTTTTCATTCGCTTTTCTAATATCGCGTACAGTCGATAACTAGCAACTAACCCGTCGTTCCGGAAGGCTTTATACGCGGCAGCTTTCTCCGCGTACACGTCTGAGCACTCTTTGTTTCACCACGAGTTGGGAGAACGTTTTTGGGTGTTCACGTCGGGTACTCGTTTCGTCTGAGTTTGAATCGCGGTATCGAGAATCGAGTTGGACAAAAACTTATACTCTTCCTCCGGGGGAAGTACCTGTGTCGAATCCATAGTTTCGGATATCTCAGCAGCGTAGTTCTTCCAATCAATGTTTCGTGTGAGGTCATATTGAACATTGATTGGTGCCGATGGTCTTGAACCAGTGGTGATTGCAATTACAATTGGTAGGTGGCCACTACCGTGGGGATTAGATATTACCTTCCACTTGCAATCTAACCGTAGTGATGTCGAGCATAAAGATATGTCCAGTGCACTTGCTTGCACAGGTGGTCTAGGAATCCGTGTCATTTCCCCTGTGTTCAGAATTGAATTGAATATTGAAGTTGTCACAAAGGTCTTGATTTGTCGAAGATCGATTATCGTCGTACAGACAGCCCCACCCCGTACCGTTGCAGTTAAAGTCTCCAAGAAGCAGGCGGGGCGAGGGAAGGTGTTCAATCACGTTGGAGAATCTTCGATATCCCATCATGACCCTAGGAGGAATGTAAATAGAAGCAATGCAAAGATCTTTGCCTTTGATTGTTGTTTGACAAGCGACAACTTCAATGCCTGGCGTCGAAGGGAGGTTGATTCGATTGAAGGAGTAGCACTTTTTGATCGCTAAAAGTACCCCTCCATATGAGTCTTCTCGATCCAAGAGGATAATGTTAAAATCGTGGAAGTTGAGGTTTATATTACAGGTTAGCCATGTTTCACATAGGGAAAATGCATCACAATGATTGTAATTTAGCAAGTGTTTTAATGAATCAATTTTAGGGATAATACTTCTGCAGTTCCACTGTAAAACAGTGATCAAATCCGTGATTCCGTCTAATAAGTTAGCCATCGAAGGATACGATCGCTGCAAGGAGGGGCCATTGTTCAGTCAACTGTTCTAAAAATTTTCTTACAGTTGGTAGAATAGCAACCACCAAGCTTTTCAGAGGATCGGTAATGTTGAAAGCTGTGAATATCCAGTCCACAATGTCAGAAAATTTAAGGAATCCCGTTTTGGGTTGAGTTTCTGACTTTAAAATGGGAGCACTTGGGATTTTTGGTGCCTCGGGGAGTGCTGGGAACTCCTGGTTGTATCTCAATTTCCTAAAACCAGGAGGTATTATCTTCGGATTTGTGGCAGCACTTCCAGTCGATGAATTATTTTTATTTTGTACCCTTGTTTGGGACAACCTAGGACCCTTGCGAGGAAGTTCAAGTTTGATTAGGTCTTTTGCTAGAGTTTCGGGTCGTTAGAGGCGTTATCGTCAGTTGGCAAGAGAGCGAATGGGTTTTCGGAGAAAAGTGGAACAGCTCTTTTAAGCATTTCTGCGTAAGAGCGTCTGGAGCGATCTTTGGCGGATCGCTTCAGTATATCCGCAATCGGAACAATTCATGACCCGCGGTACAAACAGGCACACAGGTAGACGAGCTCCTCCCACTTCAACGTAGCTCGGAAGTGGAGATCCGGCGAAGGTTACGCGAAACAAGTCTGATGGATAGTAAGTCCCATCTTCGATGGACTTTGCCTGCAATTGCTTGCACTCCAAAATCTTAACTGATTGAAGGTTGGGGTCCTTAAAGCGGCCAACCACATCATTCATCAGATCATCGACAGTTAGACCCGCATCACTTACCACACCGTCGATCTCCACATCACGAGAAGGGATTGGCCTGTTTCAAGTCAGTAACGACTACGCACAGTTTATCTGACTGAACCTTTTTAATCTCGGTTACGGCCGAGTAACGTTTTGTCAGCTCCCGCGCAACAGTTATACTGTTTAACGGTTTACGGACCAGGGATCCATCCTAGTAAACCTTGACTTGCGGTGGCTGTGAGACATTGGGGGAAGTGGATCGTCCATAACATCATCTGTCTCCGATTCAGATAGTTGTTCCACTTCTCCAAAAGATTCATTTTTGGAGGGGGATCCTTCTTCTTGATCCATTTTGTTGCGGGAGCAACACGCTCGACCGCACTATTTAACTTAAATCAAAATAAAAAAAAAATCAAAAACAATAAAAAAGAAAAAAATCGATACGAAAAGTAAAAAACAAATCACTTCACCAGTTGGTTCCTGATGAGCTGGTAGGTGAATTGATCCTTCGTTTCTTTTATCCGTCACCCGCGTGACCTTCACACAGTAGAGAGCTGGTATAGCTCGTCTAAACAAATCCGTCTTTCAGGCAAGAAAACTGTTTAGTAACGCACTACACTGCACTACATGACACAATTTAACGTTTATAATGTTTATAGTCCAGCCCTTGCTGGGATAAACACCTTCACCGATATCGCCTAACTCAAGTTACAACAAACAACGCGCGTGTGTAAACTGAAAGGGCGCTCGGTTACGAATGAAAGGGCCAATGTTGGAAACTACCGTGGTATAACTAGTCTATCTACAGCATCCAAGATATTTGAAATTGTTGTAAGCACTTTCGTACTCTCGCGCTCAAAATGTTACACTTCCTCCGATCAACATAGGTTTATGCCCGGACGATATGTAAGCACAAATCTTCACATCAACTTGCCTCACGTAGATGGAAGAAAAGGCACAAATTGATCCAGTGTACACGGATTTAAAAGCTACATTCAATTAAATTGATTGTCGAAGGTTGCTTGGCTCTTGTGTTTCCTCTCAATTTGCGAACAAATCGCGAGTTCCTCAAGGTAGCAACTTGGGACCCCTAATGTTTGTATTATGCTTTAACGATGCTGCTTTGCTGGTTGGTGTGGGGTGCAAACTGGTTTACGCCATTCATTTGAAATTGTACCTCGTAGTACTATCTGGATAATTTGTTAGCTGGTATTATAGAAAATGGCTATTTTTTTATTTTGATTATTGAGGTTTAAACCATAGCGTTATTCGCCTCTTTTCGGGTTAGAGAAATCTCTTTTGGAAAAATCTTTTACCCAAGGTGTGAGTCGCTTAGCACAAATCGAATTGTGCTCACAAATAAACACGATGTGCCATGGTGTTCAGTAAAACAAAAGCAATGGTTGCTATGATTACTTAACTACACTTTGTTGACAGTTTTGGAGTTGTCAGAAGTGTGCCTCATCGTGCCACACATTGTGGTAACAAGTGAAATGATCGTGTATTACTGTGAATCGTAATCTTATATCGTGTTATCGTAGGTGATACAGTGTGTATGGCACATTGTTCTAAGCGACTCACCCCTTGCTTTAACCCTATATGCGGTAACTCCGCTAGCGAATGACGGATCCCAATAGTAGCATGTCTGTAATAACATACGTACATGGAACTATTGAGAACCAGAGCTACAGGTCCAAAGCCCTGGTAAAGGAGGATGGTTGTGATGATCCGGGCCGAGATCACCACGTAAAGCAAGGTAGGGCATAACCCCAATTCCAAGGCGTGAAGCGACCCGTGCCGAGGGATGAGTGATCGAGGGGGTGAAAAAGATGCTCGATCGTTAACGGAGCCTGTGGGGTACCTGGGCAACCCCCACAGTAAGCGTCCCTTACCACGCTAATGCGGAGCTCTGGCGTGGCGGACATATATTTCTCGCGCTACTCGTGGGACTATACATGGAGGCAAATAAAAATAAAAACAAACAGACGGAGGTGCCAAACCCCTTCGCAAGAGGTGGTTTGGCGAGGTCTCCCCCCCGTGGGGAGAGTAGTGGAGCGATGAGTGCTGCACCCGAAAGCACCAGTGACCCCCCAGCAGCGGTAGGCAATACCCCTACCAATGCATCGGAGGGGCCAATAGCTGCGATGCGCAAAGTAGCGAAGCAACTCGATTCTATAATCGACTTCGCTAGCGCAAAGCAGAACATAGCCAAGGAGTTGAAGTTGAGCCTTCTGGAGCTCCGGAAAGCTGTTCGTGTCGCAAGACAGGAACAGCAGGCATATGTTGAGAGGGTGGAATGTCGGGAGAGGCCCGACAGAGAAACCCAGACAGTGGCCTCCAATAGGGAGGAAAGAGAGAAGGTCAATAGAGGTTCACAGACAGTGGCCTTTACCTTCTACGGAGCAGCCACGTCGATCGGAGCGGCGACCGAGTTCCCCTCGAAGGGAAAAGGAAAGGGCAATCGCAAGACGGCATCGAATGCGAAGCGCCCTAGGAAGTCGCCAGGAGAGGGTGCCAAAACCGACACCACTCGGCGTGCAACCTTCAAGGTCAAACGCCGCCTGGGTGAGGTAAGCGAGGGCGAGAGTGACCTCGCTGTGGAGAGCGATGGTACCAGCAACCCGACACGACCGGGGCAGGGGGGCTCAAACCCCTGGACGCTGGTTACCAAGAAAAAGCCGGCACCGAAACCGGAGGTACCGCGGCCTGCGAGGAAGGCCAAGGACAGAGGCGAAGCCTTGTGGTTAAAAACCGACAAGGACAAATACGCCGATGTCCTTAAATCGATGAAGGCGGCCGAAAGTCTCTCGGCCCTTGGGCAGGATGTGCGTAGCGTAAGACGCACCAATACGGGAGAGATGCTCCTGGTGCTGAAGCGAGGCGCACAATCAAGTGCAGTATATAAGGCCTTGGCCCAAGAGGTCCTTGGTGAGGGCGCCCAAATCAGGTCGCTAGGTGCGGAAACAACTCTCCAGTGCAAGCACTTGGACGAGTTCGCGACCGCAGAAGACGTCGTCGCAGCCGTCAAGGAGCAATGCGGCGTCACAATCGAGCGGGCCTCTGTGCGATTGAGGGACGGACCCTCTGGCACCCAAGTAGCCTACCTCAGGCTACTGAATGCGGATGCCAAAAAGGTAACCGAGAAAGGGAAGCTGAAGATCGGCTGGTCGGTATGCCCTATTAGTATACCCCAGCCGCCTTCAGTGGACAGGTGCTATCGGTGCCTAGAATCCGGCCATAAAGCTTACGAATGCAAAGGCATAGACAGGAGCAAGCTATGTCGTCGATGCGGCGAGGAGGGGCATAAAGAGCGGGGGTGCACTAAGGCATATAAGTGCCTTATCTGCACCGCTAAGAAGCAAGCCCATAAACATGCTATGGGCGGACCTTCGTGTCCCTTCGGCGAGTTAAATAAGAAGAAGCCGTGAGAGTCACACAGCTAAATCTTAACCATTGTGCAGCAGCCCAACAGCTGCTGTGGCAGTCGGTCTCGGAGTCGAGGACAGATGTCGCCCTCTTATCAGACCCGTACAGCATCCCTGCCGGCAACGGCAATTGGGTGTCGGACGGGTCTGGAATGGTGGCAATCTGTACAACGGGAAGGTTCCCGGTTCAAGAGGTAATACACCCCTCCGCCGAGGGTGTGGCGATTGCCAAGATCAATGGTGTGTTCTATTGCAGCTGCTACGCCCCACCAAGGTGGCCAATAGAACAGTTCTACCAGATGATCGACAGGCTCTCGTCGGACCTCGTGGGCCGGAAACCGGTAGTAATAGCGGGAGACTTCAACGCTTGGGCAGTGGAGTGGGGCAGCCGCTGTACAAATAGCAGGGGTCAAGCGCTAATGGAAGCGTTTGCGAAATACTGGTGGAGTGCCGAGATTGCAGCTCTACGGTCAGCCTGTCTCAGAGCTAGACGTAGGATGCAAAGAGCTCGCACCGAGGATGCAAGAGAGAACCGCCGTGAAGTGTTTCGAGCTGCGAAATTAGCCCTTAACAAGGCTATTAAAAGCAGCAAGAGAGCGTGTTTCGACAACCTGTGTGAGAGTGCCAACGCGAATCCGTGGGGTGACGCCTACCGGATTGTGATGGCCAAGACCAAAGGGGGCTCCTCACCCCCAGAACGGTCTCCGGACCGGTTGGCAACGATTATCGAAGTACTCTTCCCGTCTTGAGCCACAAGCCCCTGGCCACCTGCACTACGAGACAGTGCGGGCACGGTCGAAATGGTGGCTCCAGTGACGAATGAAGAACTACTCGCAGTGGCTAAATCCCTAGCAATGAACAAAGCTCCAGGGCCGGATGGAGTTCCAAACAACGCTCTCAAGGCAGCGATCATAGCGAACCCGAACATGTTCAGGCTAGCTATGCAGAGATGCCTTGACGAGTGCCGTTTCCCCGATAGATGGAAAAGGCAGAAACTGGTGCTGTTGCCGAAGCCCGGGAAGCCGCCAGGCGACCCATCGGCGTACAGACCAATCTGTCTGATAGACACGACTGGCAAACTGCTTGAGAGGATCATCCTCAACAGGCTCACCCCGTACGCGGAAGGTACGGACGGTCTGTCAAGCAACCAGTTTGGCTTTCGAAAGGGTAAGTCCACAGTGGACGCTCTCAACTCAGTGATAAATACTGCCGAGATAGCGATCCAACGAAAAAGGCGAGTTATTCGATACTGTGCGTTAGTGACACTTGACGTGAAGAACGCATTCAACAGCGCAAGCTGGGATGCCATCGCGCTCTCGTTACACCGGCTTAGCCTACCGGTGGGTCTGTACCGGATCCTGGAAAATTACTTCCAAAACCGCGTACTGATATACGAGACCGATGCCGGTCAGAAAAGGGTTCCGATTACCGCCGGAGTCCCGCAGGGCTCGATCCTAGGCCCGGTGCTATGGAACCTCATGTATGACGGGGTTCTGAGACTGAAGTTCCCTCCTGGGGTCAAGATCGTCGGCTTTGCCGACGACGTAACCTTGGAGGTCTACGGGGAGTCAATTCCTGAGGTAGAACTAACCGCAGAACACGCGATTAGCACGGTGGAGGAATGGATGAGCGCGAGAGGCCTGGAGCTCGCTCATCATAAGACGGAGGTAGTTATCGTCAACAACCGCAAGTCGGCACAACATGCAGTTATCCATGTGGGAGAAGTCGCGATCACTTCACAGCGAAGTCTGAAGTCTCTCGGAGTCATTATAGACGACAAGCTGACCTTCGGCAGCCATGTCGACTATACGTGCAAGAGAGCGTCGACTGCTGTTGCGGCACTATCGAGAATGATGTCCAACAGCTCAAAGGTGTGCGCCAGTAGACGTAGGTTACTGGCAGGCGTTGCCGTATCTATCCTCAGGTACGGCGGCCCGTCATGGTCAAGAGCACTGAGGGTAACCAGTTACCTACAGAAACTGGAGAGCACCTACCGCGTGATGTGCCTCAGAGTGATATCTGCCTACCGCACGGTATCACACGATGCATCCTGCGTGATAGCGAGCATGATGCCAGTCGGGCTGGTCATTCGGGAAGATGAGGAGTGCTTTGAGCTACGTGGAAATAGGGGAGCCCGCGAGCGCACCAGGGTGACCTCGGTCGCCAGATGGCAGCGTGAGTGGGACAACTCCTCGAAAGGTAGGTGGACCCACCGGCTGATACCTAGCATATCGAGCTGGTTGGGAAGACCCCATGGGGAAGTTCACTTCCACCTGACACAATTCCTGTCAGGCCATGGCTGTTTCCGTCAGTACCTCCACAGGTTCGGACACGCGGAGGTCCCAGTCTGCCCGGACTGCCCAGGTGTAGATGAAACTGCCGAGCACATACTGTTCGTATGTCATCGGTTCGACGTCGAAAGAAGAGCAATGCTTGACGTCTGTGGCTGGGACACAACCCCGGATACCCTTATTCAGCGGATGTGTCAAACGGTGGAGAAGTGGAACGCAGTCTCGGCTGCTACCATCCAGATTGCCAGTAGGCTACAGGTAATCTGGCGAACCGAGCAACAGACGGCGGGCACGGCTAACTAGTGATTGGTTAGTTGGAGCGAAAAAGGCCAAGCGCAAAATAAGAGAGTGAATGGTCTGTTCATGCCGAGGTAGGTTGGCGCAGCGAATGGCAACCGCGTAAGGGGTAAACCCAGCCACCCCGAAGCAAGACAGAAGAGTGAGTGTATAGGCGTATAAGTGGACTGCCTCATGCCAAGACGGGAGGGTCGTAGCGTAGTATGTTGGAACTAAGCTATCGATGCCTCATGGCGTGGCAGAGGAGTGAAAGGGTGAGCATCCAAGTCAGTCTCACACTGCATGTTAAGGGTGAGCATAAAAGTCAGCCTCACAGGTTGGTAGAGGCTAGCACAAAAGTCAGCCTAGCAAGGAATGAAAAAGGTGAGCACAAAAGTCAGCCTCGCATGGTATGTCAGAAGTGGGGCCTAAGAAAAATGTCCCACATGGGATGCCAGAGGGAGTGACAAAGGTACAATAGAGTGGCACGTTTGAGAGTGAATCAGGTGATAGGGTGAGCACCCAAGTCAGCCTCACATGGATGGGTAGGGCGAGCACAAAAGTAAGCCTAGCAAGGAATGAGTAAGGTGAGCACACAAGTCAGCCTCGCATGGAACGTAAAAGGTGAGCACAAAAGTCAGCCTCATGTGGGAGTGTTTGAGAGTGAATCAAAGTGTGATTGAGAGAGCACCCAAGTAAGCCTCATACAGGATGTATGATCGCGTGAGTGAGAGTGAATGAGTACAATTAGTACAGCCATCCCCCCAGAAGTAATACCGAGAGGTAGTTCCTGGGAGGAATGATGGCGGAGCCCAATGGAGTTTAGTCGGTATTAATGGCTGGTCACCATTCGAGTCCGACACGCCCCCAGTGCACCCCGTGTGGTAGATTGGACGCTACCGTTAGCACGTGTACTGGGCTAGGACATAAAGGTCTTCTCCATTGTAAAAAAAAATTAAAAAAAAAAAAAAAAAAAACCCTATGTGCGGGGTTGGGAATCGAACCCAGGTGAGCTGCATACAAGGCAATCGATTTACCAACTACGCCATACCCGTCCCCAATGGCTAATTATTAGCATTATAAAATGCCAAGTTATAGCTTTCCACCGCATGTTCAGTCCGATACGTTACGACTACCAAGTCGATGGACAAAGACCCACTAGAGTTAGTTGCGTCTGTGACCTCGGCGTTTTGTTGGATACGAAGCTAACATTCAATCAGCATCGCTCATTTAATTTAGACAGCCATCCTACAACTCAGTTTCATTTGTAAAATCGGCCGGGATTTCAAGGATCCGTGCAATAGTCCAACTAGCGAAAATCCAGTTAAAAAATGAGCAACCAGTGAATCACGACTGTATTTGAAAATGCTTCCTTGATTTGGAGTCCTCATCAGCTTACATGGATTGAACGGGTGCAGAAAAGAGTTGCCCGACTCGCACTACGAGGCCTTCCATGGCGGAATCCTCTATACCTTTCACCGTATTCTGCTCGATGTTGCTTGATCGGTCACGACGACACACTGGAACAACGCAGAAAGCTAGTATTTGTAGCACAGCTACTCAACAGTGAAATTGACTTCCCGAAGATCAACAGTGAAATTGACTACCCGAATAGCTCCTGCTATTCATTAAGACTATTTTTGTCGCATAAATTAAAATCAGTATGACCGTTTCAGAAACATTTTGAAGAATAGTTCTGAGGTTTCAAAGCGGGGGTTTCATTTCAAAATTTTCTGCTCGAATAGATTCACAATATGCATATAACTGCCGTTGTATTTAACAAAATAACTACATTTCCATACCAGTGGAAGGGAAGTAAAGCCGTTGGGCCCGGTCCATGTGTTGATGGGCCGATATCTAGGGTCCAGATGGTAGAGTTATCTCTCTGGCGTCGTTGATAGATCTATCTAGATTCTAGCCGATCGGTAATATGTGCAGCAATTGTGTATGCAATATCGAACAATGCACGACTAGTTACTCCAATAACGGGAATAATGGCTTTTGTAAAAGCATTGATTATCTGGGCCAATAATAGGTCCGTGCAATTCGACCGGCCTCGTTGCAGCAGTTGATCATTTGTTTCGACAGATTTCGCCGTCGATTACACTAGTTTACACCATTTCTAAACTGGTGGTCCGTTTTAATGTGACATGGTGCGCTAAAACTTATAATGAAAGCCAAAAAAATGCAGTAGAACAGGTTTTGAGTTACAGTAAAAAAATAATTTCACCTTGGGGAACTTGGGTTGCTTATCTATCCTTCCGGCCATTATATGACATAGTAGATACACTTAATATGTGTATCTACAAATGCGATATGATACTTGGTGCAGAAAGTGCACCAATTACCTGACAATCTTCTTTCATTTGATTGTCTGCTCAGGAAATCATTTTCCGTACCCAAATATCACATGTGACGCCAGTGATAAATGGAGAAAACGACGAGGATGGTGAAGAGCAGCGGGTACAAGGCCAAGTGCTTCCCGGATGGTACCAAAATTATAAGCAAAGGGAACGTAATGGTTATGTTCGGGGTCTAGAAGCAGAGCATTTCGCATTCATTTTCATTTTTTGTCTTTTCATTTGTTTCTCTTGCTACAATATATGCAACTCGGTGCAAGTAAACGTGACGGCCAAGGAAACGGAAAGCCAATAGCCCAAACAGATCAGGAACAGGAAGGAGGACTACGAACAAGGAAATAAACACGGAATGTAGCTAGAGAAATTCTTTATTCAGTGTTATCATTATCTCACTTTTAGATATTTTGCGACTTAGTCCGGTCTGACTTAACGCCGACTATGATATGTGACAACTGAGACATGTCTAATATAGGAAAATTAATTATATTAGCAACAGTTGAAACAGATTACCTCTTGCTTTAAATTCTATTGTTCAGCATCTTCCAACACTAACCTCTCTTTCTCAATCTTTATTTCAAACAGCCGTTCATCCGTAGCGACAGCACCTACCACAAGCCCCGCGGGGATGTCCACCAGTGACGGAGACCAATTTCTAGCTCCTAGTTTGTTGTCCTCGTCATCTTTGGCTCGTTCTCACGCGTACAGACACACGGAAACGATGGTGAACAATTCGATGGTATCGGTCAAGCCCTCCTCTGCGGTCGCCTTGGAGGGGGCGGATGTGTACCACTACAAAGAACCTGGTGAAATGCAAACCAAGCAGCAGATTATCATCCAGGAGTTTCTTAACAGCAGTCACACAGGATCTTACGTGAACCACCACCAGCAGCTCTATCCGCCGACAGGTAGCGCAAATGGAAGTCCTTCGAGTACAATGAACAACAGTTCCATAACGATTTTGACATCTCACCAGAACAACTCGCCACCGACCAGTGGGTTGACAGCGAAAAACCGATCCACCATGGTGCTGGACCGCATCAATATCTGTATTAATAATCATTTCAATGAACCTGCGCAGTTGGCTGGTTTGGCGGATGTTGGAGGTGCAAATTCAATTAAAGCGGCGAATGAGAAGCGGTCCAGCACAGATTTGGAACCAGATTCGACAACTTCTTCGCTAGGACAGCTTCCGGTGACACCGGAGAAAAATAGAACCGAGTTTAAACTGCAAGAGGACGTGCTGGTGGAACACAAGGATGGTCGGTTCTACCTGGGAACCATCATTGCCATCGGCAACAGCCAGTGTCTGGTGCGGTTTAATGATAATACAGAATGTTGGTCCGATTTTCGGGAGCTGACAAAGTTGAGCAGCAATGAGACAGACGATTCACCGGCCTGTGTAGTTTGTAAGCAGCACAATGCAGTCGATAGTGTGGAGGTGTGTGAGAATTGCGGGCGAGGTTATCACATCAAGTGTATGGATGGAAACTTCGAGCGAAATGGATATTGGTTTTGCCGGATGTGAGTTGGTTGCCTTAAGGAGGGTTGTGTGACACGGTATTTTAATGGTTTCTGTTGTTTCAGGTGTACATCGCCGAATGGCAAGAAAAAGGACATTCGGTATGTCTGTTCCGGTGTGTTGTCTGAATCATTGGATCCATTGACCGACAAGTCGCAGCTGCCGTATGATGTGAGTGTTGTAAAATATTTAAATCATTTGCACTTAAATCTCTTGCAGTTACATTGTTTTCCATTTTTATGGTTGATTTGTTCAATATTTATTCTCGAGTTCATGAGAAAATGGAATAAATTTAATTTTCTTAACAAAACTGCCTTTGCCTAAAATTGAAAATATGTAGAATTAGAATGTGTAAATTTATTAATGTGCCATTTTCCGGATTTACAGATAGACCAGCTCACTTGGGACGCCCAGCATCTGACAAACACCGAACAGCACTACTGCTACTGTGGCGACGATGGCAACTGGCTGAGAGAAATGATTCAGTGCTGCCGCTGTCAGCAGTGGTTCCATGGACGGTGTATTCGAAGTCTGCAGTATCCGATATTCCTGGGTGATCGGTTCTATTTTTTCATTTGTTCGATCTGCAATCACGGTCATGAATTTGTCCGACGGTTGGAGGTCGGTTGGTCAGATCTGACCCATCTGGCACTGTACAATTTGATAGCTCGGAACGGCAAGCGCTTCTACGATGTGACTAAAGCTATAGCGTCCTACGTGGAAGACAACTGGAAGACACTGCAGATGCCGGATCAGGTAGAGTACAGCTTGAATCCATTTGTCAATAGGGATACTCAAATAGTTCAATTTCAGATGGCCAAACTATCACCGAATGCAAGAAAAGAAATCCTCACGCAAACGCTAAACAACGACAAAATGCGTTTCAAGTGTGCAGCTGAAGGAAGCACACTATGGACACTGCGAATACCGCAACCACCGAGCCCACCAAATGTGCTACTTCTGCCAGGGCAAATCATCACCGAGCACATCCTGACACAGATGTCCAAAGAGAACCGAGTCTATCGATTCCTACCGAGAGTGTAAGTATTTTCAATCGCAAATGGAGCTGAGCAGTATGTAGTAAATCAACGTACTCCTTTTCAGCGCTCTGGAGAAAGCCTTTGTCAATGACGCTCTAAGCCGGGAAAAAATGACTGGCGTCAACTACTGCTCCCCGTTGGTGTCGGAAGACGATGCTTCCGACGTGTCCGACGGTACAAATCCAGAGGAGAATAGTTCCGAATTCGAAGCTGCAACCGGTGCTGGCACCGGTGAGCTTTTGATCACGCGTGGCGGCGAAGGCTGCGGTTTGGCCTCCATTAACGGAGCGATCGTCGCTGATCCAGCTCGACAGAACAGTGTTGCAATATATGCCAGTACAGGGAAAAAATCTAGTTCAAATTTAAGTGATTCGCTGTTCAGTTCTAACGCAAAGGACGGATTTCAGTTTGGGCCCAGCATCGGCATAGGGTCGAAAGCACAAAGTGAGACGGGAAGTAACATCAGTGGTGTCGGCAATCGGAGAGCGTTCAAAACGAAATCGAAGAAAACCGAGAGCGATAAATCACTAGACATTTACGATTCATCGGATGACACCTCGAGAAACACGTTGGATTTGATCATACCTCATCCCAAAGATTTCAGCGGGAAAAACAATCCCTTTCATCAACCGGCGGCAGCTACCGGTACTACAGGCGGCAGTACCGTCGGTACAGGGATAACGAAAAGCAACGAAACAAAAGACTTAATGCAAAAGGCTAGTACCAGTAATCCTAATCAAATAAGTAGTAATCTAGTGAACGGAGAAATGCGTGTGGCACGAATCGTCAAGCGGAGACTCAGCGCTCGGGATATTCTGAACGGATCAAAGTACAAACGAAGAAAGTTCCGAAAATGTTCGGTAAGTCGTTAGAAGATTTCCCATCAAGTGACCCTATTTAATCATGCGTCATTCTTTCCACAGGTCATTGGGACTACATTAACAACCATTCCTACTTCTTCTGCTCCTGCACCCGTGCTGGGTCAATCATCTACACTGATTGCATCGCTTTTCTCGCAACCAGTGGACAGCAGCGGCTGGACAAGTCAAATCGTACTAAATCAGTTGCTGCCCTCGTCCTCCTCCTCAGGAAGTAGCACACCACCCAGCTGTTCCCATTCCGCTAACATTCAGCCAAATATGATGGTTCCTCAAACAGCGCTGTCTGTCTCAACCGCAACCACTGCCAACTCGTCGTCATCCTCTCCAGCCACCCTCCAACTGGTGCCAAACAGCCAAGCACCATCCAAACGTAGTCCCGCCCACGGCCGAAGGCTTCGGCAGCGCCAGGAGCGCAACTATGCAGAGTCATCTAGGCGTCCAAGTGTCGCGTTTTCCAGCGGTACAGCAGCGACGGATGCGCTAGCAATCAGTGAACCCTCTTCGCCCATCAAAAGTGGACCGCTAATCGGTGCGGTTGCCAGCGGATCCAACGGACCTGATCTACAGTCGTCTTTGAATTTGTACTTCGGTGCCGCTCATCGTATTCTCAGTGGTGAAAGGTTTGTCATCAAGGGCAAACGGGTAGCACTTTCCGGTAAGGTGCAGTACCTCATCGAGTGGGAAGGCTGCCCGGCGGCGCAGGTAATGTAAGTTTTATCATGTCCTAATATCCAAGCTAGATGCAGGTATTTTATGAAGGGAAAATTAACCAGGAATCAGGTATCAGGAATAGTATCTGGATTTTAATTAAATTGTTTTGGGTGTTTTAAATTATCCTGTTTTTATGAGCGGCAGTGTGTATAGCAGAGATAGGAACAGCAAGAGTTGGGGGTAGGTTAACTATTAGGGGGATATTTGTTCGGGGCATACATCAATACACTTCTTTCCGTAGTTGGCACAATGTCGCTGTGTCCCAGTCTCCGGTGCCACATGTGCTAGCATTCGTTATTGTGCTGTTTCCTATTGACAAGAAGGGAATAACCGGCTGCATTAGTAGAGACCAAAGATCCGATAGTCATTGTTAGACGGAGACGTTGACGCGAGCCAATCGAGTATTACGTTACATTTTCTTTTTTTTGCATCCAAGTGAACTATCTATGATCGCCAGTCAGTCCCATGTAGATAGAGAATCCCAAATAATCCAAATAAGTAACTTTTCGCATGTAACACCATGAGTTGTTCGCGCAATTATAAAAAAGTTGGAACAATTGCGTAGGACGCCAGAAATTTATTTTTGGAACAAGTATTGCCAGATTTCAGGATGTCATGTTCATGTTTACTGTTGGGGGGGAACTATAGTAGAGATCTGCTTCGATCAACAGACACAATCAAATTGCACCAAGTTACATAGCTCCGATTCAATATCTGCTCGAACACCTTCTCTCTCAGAATCACCATTCCTTCGGAAGGGAAATAAAACCATTGGTCTCGGTTTATGTGTTGGTGAGCTGATATCTAGTGTCCAGATGCTGGAGTCCCCTTTCTGGCGTCTGTGATATTTAGTCAGGGCGGGCAGTCTGGAATTACGCAACGATCATATCTGAAAGCAAAGTACGTTTTAGGAATGAACCAGACTAAAAATGTTTCCAACCTCTTGAAGCACTGGGAGACACTTGCTCTTCACTCAAGGTTCTTCATTTATTTTGAACTGGTCCTTCAGAAGATCACTATATACGTCTGAACAAGATCCTTCACTGTCCCCCAAGAACCATAAACTATTTTTAATCTAGTCCGTTGAAAGGCTTTCTCAAAGCTGATTAGGGTAATGACATCGTCTTAATTACAATTTTGGCGAGCACAGTATCGTCGACTACACAAAGGCAAAACACTGTCCCCATGGTTCACGGAGCGTGTCAGGCTTCATGTGAGGCAATTGGGACTCTTGTTAGTCAGGTTTTCTGTGAGGCAATTGAGGTGGGGGGGGGGCTGTGCTCATGCGATTTACTGGTGCCACGACGAGCCTAAACTGGTGGTTTGTCGCGATCGGTGCTACCCGTCGAAGTCCCCAACTTTGGAGCTAGCCTAATCCGGAGTTTCCTGACGAAATGATGTCTTCCGAAACCGTTTACGAACGCATTATTCTTGCCACGACGGTTCCCCGTAGAGTGGCGAGGCCGGTCCAACGATTCCGCTCAGAGGACTGCTTCCGGTTCACTTGAGCCCCGACGACTCAAGCCAATGATTTGCTACTCTAACAAAGAGTGGAAGATTTTCCGAAACTGAACGAAACTACTCGAGCAGATGCCGAGTTCGATCCTGTAATTCTGGGTAGAGGATGACTTCCAGTTCACAGATGCGCGCCGGCCATTTGCCGGTGCTACTTCACGATCTACGCCCGACCGTGGACCTAGCCTTCTTCGGCGGAGAAATTTTCCGATATCGAACGTTCTCTCGAAACCGTTATCTTGAAGCTGCTCGGTCAGTTGCCGAGGTCAGTCCTGCGATTCCGAGTGAAGGATGACTTCCTGTTCTCAGGTACCCCTACGAGCCACCGCCGATGATTGGTTCAGCTCAGTCCAGTTCCCAGCTGTGGATGTAGCCTACTCCGGTTGTGCAACTGAATCGTTCCAGCTATCAAGTAGACAACCTCTGATGAGAGTGTTAGATACGCGCTGGACTCCCGCATGGCCTTCAGCCTGAACGTGCTGTTCAATCGAGATCTGTTCCTCTTCGTCTACGCAGGTCTCCAACTCCCGGTCGTTATCTCCTAGTCACCTCTTGTGATTCCATGGTAATCTATGCAAGCAGAGAGACCATGCTAGGATTGATACTATCCTTCTTGAGAATAGTCCATCGGAACCTAGTACCCATCGGCTTTGGTGGCGAGTTTCGAACGTACCCGGAGGCATGCCGGGTTTTTCTGGGACGGAGGGAACTGCGCAATTGGCCTACTCGCCATGGCACACCTTTCACAACTGTTTGGCTAGTTAGCTTCGAGCGGCTAACAATCGCATTGACAAAACTGCTTACGGATTTGTGCAACTTTTTATAGAGATTCAGCAGACTCCACTGTGCATCCCCACTATATCCTACGCAAGCTCCCGCTGCTCATCCGGGGCTGCTTATTTTGGTTATTCGCAACCTACCTACACTGCACTACAGGTCATTGGTCCCGCCCGATGGTTGGCAGTTGAGCGTTCCACGGCGGTTTCTTTAGTAAGGTTTAAAAAGCTTCAAGGTTCTGTTATTTTGAAGCCTCACTTGATCCAAGAAATGGACCGACATCTGAGCCATTTAGTTCTCAACTCTTCTTGCTTTTGGTCTCCATCTATTACGTCGCCATTAAGCTTTCGTCTTAGTGAGCCATTTAGCTGTGAATTTCATGAGCCATTCAGCTCCTGCTCCCGTAAGTCGTTCAGCTCCCAACCTTATCAGGATCTACTCGGGTAGTCCCCGACGGTAAACTCACCCTACTTCGACTGAAAGCTCCCTGACGGTGGAATTTCTGTCGGTACCGATGTCTGTCAATTAGAATCTACCCTACTGTGAATTCCTTGGCGGTGGATTTATACCGGTGCCGATGCTTTTTTTTCGTAAGCCATTAATCTCCCTGCTTCTCCCGATCTACTTGATCTAGTCCCTGGTGGTGGACCTAGCCTGCTCAACGACCAACCAGTAGGTGCTGCGGTCCATCTAGCGAATCTAGGTGAAGCGTAGCTTCCGGTTTACTGGCGTCCCAAAAGCCCTCAGCGGGTTGTTCAACGCGATCTACTAGATTTAGTCCCCGGTCGTGGATCTAGCCTACTCGTGAGCCACCCAGTAGAGTGTGAAAGACGATCCGGCGATTCCGATATAGCCTAACATCGAGTTTGCTGGCGCCCCGATGATCCGAACCCGGTGCTGCGTCGCCTGCTCAAATGTTTCCTGGCGGTGGACCTAGTCTACCTCGGCAGAGAGTTCTCAGTCGACGAATTTTTTCCCGTACCCGATTTGTTGTTCCCCAGCGACTTTCTAGTCGGCGCCGCTGCTTTGTTACTCTTTTAGGCACGTCCCCTACAGCTCGGAGAGTATACACGTCACTACTCTGTTAACCGCATCCCAGATATGCTCATCGTGGCACTACGATATTGTCGACTGTCACGCCAGACATACCCCTTCAATTTTTTTGGAATAATGGCATTCGAAGAGGACGTGTTCCGGTGTCTCTTGCACGTTCACACGCTCCGTGCAAAGGGGTGACGCAGCATGTCCAAACCGATTCAGGTACTTCCGGAAGCATCCGCGCACGGACAAAAACTGTGTCAAATGGAAGTTCACCTATCCATTCTTCCTATGCACCCACGCCGACACATTTGGGATGAGTCAGTGGGTCCACCTTCTATTTTTCGCATTGTCCAACGCTTGCTGCCACTTAGCCAAAGTTCTCCGCTGGTAACATTCCACGTCCTCAGCTAGAGTGATGCAGATGGGAATCATCCAGGCAATGACGCATACCGCCTCCGAAGATAGAGTTCCGTGCGCGCTCGTCAGACGAACAGCCATTAGGCGAAACGTGCTTGTCAAGTTCTTCCAGTTCCACTTTGAGTTCAGCACAGCAGTCCAGTGCAGTACGCCATACCTCAGTATTGAGATGAGACACCCGCAAGGAGACGTCTCGTGCTACATCTTGCTCCTTCGATATTCGACATGACGATACGTTAGTTGCTCTCGCAGCCTTCTCACCATACATTGTCGTCATGGCTGTTGTAATTTAATCGTTCGTCAGTTGCTTCAGCGCACGCATCGATGAAATTCAGTGTCCGCCGACGATGATCATGACACGCTGGATTTTTTTTCGGTTGCTGATCAGCATTATCTCCGTCTTGTGGTGAGCCAGCTGCAACATGACATCAGCCATCCAGGTTTCCACGATGCGTACTGTCTCTGCCGTCAACATCTCCGTCTTCTCGAGAATCTCGTAAGTTATCATCTGGACAACGTCATCTGTAAATCCAGCTGCCCAGGAGTTCTATTCCTCGGCATTGGGCCGAGTATGGAACCCTGAGGAACTCCCGCCGTGACGCTAATGCACCCATGTTCGTTTTGTAGACCAGTATACAATTCTGAAAGTAACTTTTCAGAAACTTGTACAAATAGTCCGGGAATCGCACTCTGTGCAGCGTTCTTCACGTCGATCGTAACCAAGGCGTAATAGCGATTATCCCTTCTTTTTTGCTTCCATGCTTTCTCCGCGCTCGCGATAATTATACAGATGGCGTTCACCGTCGAGGTCCCTTCCCGGAATCCGAACTGCCTCTGCGATAGTCCATTCTTACTTTCAGCGTAGTTCGTCAGCTTGTTCTGGATGCTTTCTTCGCTTTCAGCCCTCTAGCCACTATAAGGAGCTCGTCGTTGGAGATTCGATATTACCAGCATTTCCACCCTTTGCATCAACGTATGGTGTAGGCGGCCATGCGGTTTGGTCGTGACTCTCCACGATAATTTTCAATTTGTCAGCGCACATTTCCACTGGTCTCGCTGGATCCTTGATCCTGGCCAACACGACACGATAAGCATAGCCCCAGGGGTTAGCATTTAATTCTCTACACAGCTGCTTGTAGCAGGTAGACTTGCTTACCTCTATCTCGCGTTTAAAAACGGCCCTGCCCGCCCGGAATGTTACCTTACACTCTTCTTTAACTGCTTCAGATCTTGCTCTCTAAACACGTCTTCTGGCTTTTAGGCAGACAGCACTGAGGATGCTGAGTCTTTCGTTCCACCATAACGCCGGATGTCGGCAGTTTCTTGGCTCCATTTTCCTAGACATCTCATACTGTTTCTGACAGCAGAAGAAAAGCGGCCACAAAAAGGTCCTTGTCGAAGTCCTTTATGTTCCACTTCCGCTCCCCAGTCCTCACTCCTCGCGTTACAGTGCAATTTCGTCGACCAGTGATGTAGTGGATCGCTTGGTGGTCACTATGTGTATACTGCTCACTTACTCGTCAAATCCTGTTATCCATCAGCGAAGGACTGCAGAATGTTATGTCGATGATGAATTTCCGACCGTCTTTACGGAATGTGCTAGCGCAACCTTCGTTGCACAGTCTTACATCTAGCTTCGTCGGGGCTTCCAATAAGCTGTAACCTCTTGCGTTGATCAGCTTGATACCCCATTCCACCGCCCAAGCTTTAAAGTCTCCTCCTATAACAACCGGCTTTCATTTGAATAATGAGTCGGTTAGTGCGTCCAGTAGCCGATTGTATTGCTCTGGTGTCCATCTTGGGGAAGCATAACAGCTACGGACGAATACGCCGTTGATCTTGGCGATCACGCAGCCTTCGTGTGTGCTCTCCGCCACCTCTTGGACAGAGAAATCGCCCATTACTTGGATTGCCGCCATCCCTGCACTATCCACGACCCAGTTTACCGTTATCGGAAGGAACACGATACGGCTCTGTAATAATTGCAACGTCGCACATCGCTCCATCTACTTGGTTAATCGCGAATCGACTCTCAACGAGCTCACTAGACTGCCCAGAAAAATATTGAATTCATGAAAACTCAAGTTTAGCTACCGCACCAACGTGCCTGAAGTTTGTATGGGATTTTTCGACAATTTACATGTAGATAACCCACTAGCTCACATTTTCGCCGCTAGGTGGCATGGTATACATCGTATTATCACTGTAAGCGAAAATAAAAAGTATAATTTAATTGTCTATAACTATAGGTACGGCTCCCTGCGATAGAACTCGCGGTAGGTCGAGCTCTTGACGGAAGGGTACTTCTTCAGCTCGAAGATCATCCCGTCTTTCTGAGTGCGTCTCGTTTCAACAACGTTCTCTACCAGCTCCCTCATTTCTGGGTCCTCTCTCACTTTCTTGAGAAGAGCGGCGTAGGACGTTGTATCGTTCGCTTCGATGATCAGTGGATCGCCTTTGTACCTCTCCCGAGAAGGCTTCTGTTTCTTCCTTTTCTTGTTCTTTCTTCTTTTCTTCCCTTTGTTTCCGTTCCCTCCACTTTTCCTGCTGGCTTCCCACGATGCACCAACCACGGTCTTACCCAATGTTCCTCTGGTCGCTGCAGCCCTTCAGCTCGCACTTCTGCGTTTTCGGGTCCTCTTGCTCCCCCGGCGTGTCCCTCACCCTTTTCTCCGTGCGAGTATTGTGGTGACTCTTCGGTGTCATCTTAGTGTTTGCCGTCGCGTGTTCTGTGACTTCCATCAGTGCTTTTTCGGCTGATTCAGTTCTCATCAAGAGCGCCGTCTGCACGCGTTCAGCAACTGTTACGGCCCATTTGATACTCGTCACTAGCTGCTTGACCTTGGTGTGCACATTGTGTATGTCCTTCACGACCTCATAGAGCTCGTCGTCATTTTTCCTCACCTCCGTCAAGTACGACTTCCCAAAATGTGAGTCATTATGAGTGGTGTCGCTACCTGATTTCGGGGTGAACACTCGATTCGGTAACCGCATCTAATGTTGGTTTCCTCGTGGCTCACTCTGTACCAAGCCGCTGCTGGTACTCGCTGTGACTACCAGTGGCGTAATCGGTGATCTCTACAGCTTATCGTTCCTTGCAAACGCATTCGCGTCGTCCTCATTTGTTTTATTGGATGTCTTCATGCTGGTGGGCCCAACTCCGGGCCGCTATCTCCAGCTCGCTGTACGTAGTCGCCTCTTGTGCTTCCATGGTTGTCTATGCGAGCAGTGAGGCCATACTAGGGTTGACACTATCTTTCATGGGGAGTAGTGTTCAAAGCCGGCTCGGCGTAAATTCAGGAATTCTCCACCCACTAAATAGTGACGAGTTTTGAACGTACTCGGGGGCCTACCAGGGTTTTGTCGGGACGGACGCAGCCGAGCTGATAGCTCACTGGCCATTCCAAGTCGGTGTCATCCTGCCTTACACAGGAAGTAGAACCGCGCGTCTGTCAGCTCAAAGCCGCCGTCCAATTCGTGACCGTGTCCTGTCCGTTGCCGTCGATCATGCTGTGCTGGTTGGAGTTATGGCATTTTTAACGTATAACGCTCCCATAAGTTGCTATTTAATTTTTAGTTGATCTGACTTCTTATTTCGGAGTTTCAAGTTTAAGAGTGTGGATACACAGCAAATTCATATATAAACGTAACACTATGGTGGCCGATTTATGTAATACATATAAAATGAGTGCAACATTACTTGAATTTGCGGGTCTAGATTAGCGGTTCTCAGCCTTTTTGTGCCACGGACGCTTTAGAAATCACCCTGAGTTGCCGCGGACCGGATAAATATCAATTTTGTATGGTATCAAGATGTTATCTTTAGTTTGTTAGGAAACAGATCTCCTAGGGATGCGCGGACCTTCTGGTTGAGAATCACTGGTCTAGATTACTTATGACCAATCAAAGTAGCTTTGACCACCTTGACCACACATGACGGTTCTTGATTCGTCTGCCGTTCCTAAGCTAATGTCACACCTATTTTCTAGCTAATTCTTTACCGATTTTGACAGAATTGATTCCAAATGAAAGATACAATACTCCCGTTGACTGTCATTAAATTTCATTCAGTTCTGACTTTCGATTCCGGAGTTACTGGTTAGTTTTTGTGGTCGCATAAAAATTTCTCAGATAGACCGGTACAATCGTAATACCATCGAGGGTCAAAATCTATTGAAATGGACAAATTACTTCGATTCGTAGGTCTAGATAACTGCTGGCCAATCAAAAAATGCTTGGAATATACTTATATTATGCACGAGCCTTAATTCCGAAAGTCCTGGGTTCCGAGAATATTCCCAGAATAAGGTAACTGGTTCTTCGGTGATGACTGAACCGGTTTTCACAAACCAAATCTTAAATGGAAGGTATAATATGCGGCTGGCTGTTGCACTTCCTGACATATTCCAGAACTAAAATTACATCGGTTCATCAGTGATAACTGAACCCATTTTTACTAACCTAGCCTTAGATAGAAGGAATAATATGTGGTTGGGTGTTGCACACCCAATTGACCATCCCCTTCCACTTACACTATCCGCTTCATCTATCTCCCCTCTCAGCCCGCCCTCACACCACATTCCCTTCATCCATCCCGCATACCACGTTAAGTTTGGAGGTTGCCGGCGCATCCTCCAACCTAACTTTAATAATCCTCACCACCCTGCATTTCAAAATATGTTAGCACGAAGACAACATTGAATTTATGTCGATATGTTTTCGTTTTGAGTGTATCAGCGACGACATGTTGCCTATCAGGTTCGTGGTAGTCGTCTACCTTTGTATACGTGTCAAGTGTAATAAGAATGTTATAGACATTTCCACAATTATATTGAGCATAGCCAGAGATTAAATGATAGTTTGGATAAATGAGAAAGGCACAATTGCACCACGAGATGAATAAAAAAAAGATTTTTTTTTAAATTTCTATATAGAGGTTTCATTCTTAGGGTCATTCGCTTCTTGTTCGGGTTAGGAAAATCTCAACTCTATATGCGGGGTTGCATGCAAGGCAATAGATTTACAACTACGCTACGCCCGATCCCTTCAACGCAACTTTTACTTAAAACGAACGAAACGAAACGAATTACTTAAGGTTCAACCGAGAAAGTTTGGCAAAGCGGCCATCTTGGAAAACGGAAAAAGCAGTTTTTTCCCACACCGTTAGAAAATCTTCATGAAAATTAATCAGTAATACTTCGTAAAGATTTTCCCAACGATGTGAGAAAAAACAGCTTTTTTCGTTTTCCAAAATGGCCGCTTATTGAGGCGCTCTCAGTTAAACCTTAAGAGAATAACTTAATGATTTTGGTAGCGATTTCACACTTCCGGCATTGCAAAAGTAAAATTTTAGAGGGATGTTTTGGAGACTGGAAGTCGCATGTTCCAATCACTCCATTTTTACTGTTTCTCCAATCTGCTAGACACATTGTCAATTTAGGCTACGAATTGAATCGTCATGATTGCACCCAACAACACAAAAGAATTCGTAAATTTATTTGTTCGTCATCCTCAAAACAGAGAATTACTATACAGATTTAGAGGGAAGAAAATTAAGGGTATTTTTATATGTCATTTTAACATTGTGTGAGCCTCGAACTCATAAAACATATATAAACCAGTAGTGTTTCATAAGCTAAAACATAAATGTATCCTGAAATGGATTGTGCAAAGTAAGATTAATAAGGGAGGTGAATTGAATGATTGTAAGCTGACAAACTGCCAAAAGTTCTAGTAAATCTAATCAAAGAGCTAATATATGGTTATATCAAATTCATTACTCAACAACTCTAGACTCTTCGTTGCTACTTCACTTCCTACTGTCCTAGTTTATGTTGGCCAAATAACAAACAAAAAAAAAACAATCAATGCAATTAGGGTCTATTATTAATTCGTCCTCTTTTCAAACTGAGAATCGTCGTTTTTTGCACATTAGGATTCTAGTGACGTAAACAATCGAATCGTTCAGACTACCGCAAAACAGTTGCAACCGAACACTGCCGATATCGTGTGATAAATCTATTATGAAATGTAATTAAAATCCTACGCTCCCCTAGAGGCAAATTAAATATGACATCTCCCGCAGAGAGTGTGCTGCAATTTAGTCCTTTGCTAATATGCTTGTAATAAAATAGTCTAAATCTTGAGACGCGTCAACTGGAATATTTTCAGTGTTCCAAAAATGTTAGGAAGGTTCACTAATAATAGGTAAACTAACCGCTTCAAGATTCATACCAGAAAGCATATTAATCAACGATTTCTACTGTGGATAGTAATTATCCGTTAGCTATGTAAACTACCATTCGTATAAAAATGCAGCAATGGAACACTGGTCAACTATCACATTTGGACAAAATATCAAATACAAAATAAAATTCAGCGATTGAAATGTCCATTCAAACAGTCCGGCTTAGGAACGTACTACACAAATAAACCCTTCTGAAGTTACATCAAGCTGTCGAGGCCTCAAATAAAGTGTACTGTTCCGAATAAGGAGAAAAAAAAATAGCAAAAGTAAAAACGGTACTTTTTCCTCTGATCAATGAAGAGATAATAGACGGCGCAAAGCCAAGCACTGATAAAACTAGATTAGTTCTTGCAAGTTACGAGTATCCTACATAATGTTTAAGTTCTAAACTTGATCGTTATTTTGAAATCCAATAATTTGTAAATTTTGTTAAAAGTTATACGAAGCAAATTTTGTTGACTCTAAGTTGTAGAGTGCACTTTTAGTACCTAAGTTAATGAAAAATGTAGCGAAGCAGAAAGCACACTATTTAAGTTCAATTATTTAGCGAAGTAACAGATCAAATTTATAATCGTATTTTTTAAATCGATTCTATTAGATGTGTAACACTACTAGCTATAAATTATCTAATCAAACAAAACACAAATGAACGATCCTCCGCCACGAGCGAGCATCGATAAACTGTAAAGCAAAATCAACATATGAGTGTATTGAAGATTATCATTGAATTCGAGTGAATCACGCTACACTCTAGTCCTACCGC
Source organism: Topomyia yanbarensis (assembly GCF_030247195.1). Taxonomy (NCBI): domain Eukaryota; kingdom Metazoa; phylum Arthropoda; class Insecta; order Diptera; family Culicidae; genus Topomyia; species Topomyia yanbarensis. Next base: position 164,739,858 of record NC_080670.1, read on the forward strand.
GGAAAGCGAGCACGGTGTCGTTCGCTCACCCGAAGAGCCCCAGGACAAGGTCTAAAATAAAGTGGGAAACGCAATTTCGGATTCTCTAGCTCGAAGCGCAATGATTGTTTCGGTAGCGAATATCACTATCCATATGACGCGAAATTTCGTTCTTATATATTTTCATGTAGTTTCAGGACTTTAAATAACCAATAAAGGTTCCCATCCACCAATGGCGGATCTTAACGCCTCTTCGGCGGTGGCATTCTAAAGCCCTTACGTCTAGATTTTGCCTCGATGATCATATTAGCTTGTCGTTTCAGATAGCTTCGAGACGGAACTTCTGCTTCGTCATCCGACAGAACCACCGTAGCTCCCGGTCCGGGTGAGGCCGATGAAATCTGCGCGGTTGTCCGACCGGCAATCAGATTAACGTAGACCGGGGGATAGGCGGGTGGTTTTTCACGGTCGTCTTGCATAGATGATGTTCCCACCGAAGGAGTAGACGCCGGTATCTGCAATGAACTGGTCGGTCTTGGTAATTCAACTTCTTCCTCAGATAATCCACTGTCACCGTCCTCGTCGTCGTTTGCCGCCAGTTGTCCACTGGCGATCATGCCGAGTTTTATTTTGTCTTCCAACATGTTGCCCAAGTCATCAACGGAAATATTCTCAGGCGAAAGGTCCATTAAATTTGCCTGTTTTGTGGGAGTCCATCGTAAGTAGTCGGCTCCCAGATTATCATCAATTTCTCGCAGCGTTATTAACAGTTCAACCAATGCGTCTTTAATTGTATTGAATACGTTTCTCGTGTAGTCAATCGCTTTCTCACACTCCTCCCGGCGAGCCTTTTGTTCCTCGATCGAGTTTCTAATCTTTTCCAGTTCCTCTTGATTGCTATGAAATCAAAAAATAATCGAATTAAAATTATCCCACGCCCCCTTACACGATGGTAACAATTGCTACGTTTACTCACACATCACTGTCCTTGACATCGGCAAACTTAAACGCATCCAATTGGGCAGTCATTAGCTCCCGTTGGGCTTCCAATTGTTTCTTCTCGTTCTCAGTAATCGAGCGAAGGTACGTCAGACGGGCCGAGGCCTCCCGTTGCGCCAGGAAACGATCGACAACTTCACTAGCCGCGCTGACCCCTGTTGAGATATCGTGAGAAAAAAAAAAACGAGCCATTAACGCCATAGTAAAAACTATCAATCAATAAAAGTAAAAGTTACCGATAGCCTGCATCAGCTTCTTAAACTTTTGCTCCATATCCGTTGCAGATTCCTTATCGTGCCCACCCGGCTCATCTCCTTCGCCTCTCCCGGCAGCATGATCCCCGGAAGCAGACAAAATACTCTCCTGATGAATCAACGTTTTACCGGTGGAGAAAATCTTCCGCTCCAGACGTTCTAGCTCCAGCTTACGTTCCTCAACCTGACGCCGGAAGTCGAGAGCCTGCTTTTCTCTTGCTTTGTTTGCGTAAACTGTCGTTTGTTCCTGTCGCTGTAGAATCGCCTTAGTACTGTCCCGCATTTGCATCGCTTCCTTGTGAACTGCCTCTAGTTTAGTGATTTCTGCTTGCTGTTCCGTAATAGCAACCTCCAAATCCAACAAAGAACTTTCAAATCTTTCCGCATCTCTCATCAGAGAGGATTTTATTCCACGGTACTTCTTTCTGATATGCTCCGCTTCCATCCATTGGACGGAGGTTCGGTGAATCTCGTTCTCCAAGTGAGTTATGAGTTTCCTGTTGGCATCCTCCTCGACCGTTTCCGAAGGGTTTGATCCATCGCTTTTGGAATTTTTGTATGCCATCAGTGCGTGGTATTGATCGACCAACTTTTTGTAGCATTGTTCGCGCTTCTTGTGTTTCGCCTCAACGACATCCGCCTGCTTGTTTACGTCGATTATTTTCAGATCTAGCACTTGTACGGCCTCCTGAATCGTTTTAGCTCCGGGTGGTAGCTGCGTCCGACGCTTGATTTCCTGTAGATTCTTTTGCGCTTTCAAGCTATTCGGATTATGTAGGTATGACAGTTTGTTGGTCAAATCGCGTACATCTTTCTTCAGCTCGGTTACTTTATCGTTCTGGACTTTTTTCGCATCCGCCCATTCTTCGGTGTACGCCTTTTTTTGGCCCTCTGAAAGATATCATTATTAGTGACATATAGGAACGGATGATGTACTTAGAAATGTTTGCAGAAACTCACCAGCTAATGTCACCTTCTTTTTCAACTCGCCAATCTTTTTATTGGTCAAAGCCAAGCTTTCGACGTTGAGAATTGGTTTTGGGGTAGACATTTTAGCAGTTGTGTCGCTATTCGAGTCTGACCACACCGCATTCGAAACCAGTAAAAAAATCTAAATGTTTCGGTATTGATCCAACGGCTACCCTTGAACGTACCCATGGTTATGTGGCGGCACGGCATAGCGATGCGATTCCCTATGTTGTGTTATTTCATTCTCACGTGCCTGTACATAGTTCTGTTACCAACCACCTGTTGGTGTATCATAGTACACAAACACATTTGTTGTAAGTTGTCTTTGCTCAATAGGGACGGTTCATTCCAACTTTTCAACCAAAATATGTTCAAGCTCGTTTGAGTTGTTTGGAGGAACCTGACTTGTGGATTCGTTAATATATGTTGTAAGCTAAGCTAAGACTCAAATGTAAAAATTTCAAGGAATTTGTGTTAATTGTTTATTTGATCGGTATATTTATCGGACAGTTGTCCCAATGATTTTTTTTGTTCTAGTTGTTAATAATGCGAAAAAAATTGATAGCGCGTTAGCGAAAATCGTTAATCGGAAGGTTAAAATCGAATCATTGAAATGCTTCGGTAAACCGAAGGCAGATCGACCGACTTCGTTCATGCATCCCGTATGTTCGATAACGTAGATCCAGATAGCAAGGATCGATCAACTGCACGTTAATTCCTTGAACACTTTTTATGACCCATTATTTTATTATTATTATTTCCTGATTATGGGGGGAAGGGGAGGAGTTGCTTCTCTAATCTTCCGGTCATCACATGCTTTGGTATTCTTAGTATGTATAACAAACATGAAGATGTGACACAAGGCGCCAAAAGCGCACTAAAATCCCGTCAATCCTATTTTTCATGGGATTGTCTGCTCTAAATATATCGCCAGGGGACCATTCATAAATGATATCGAATATTGACAATAGGGGAAGAGCGTCACGTAACGTGATAAAAACTAAAAATGAATTTTAGACGTATCACGGGTTAAGTTTTAAAAAACGAACAACATTGTTTATGAATGGCCCCCAAACAAAGAATATTCCATAACGAATATCACGCAAAATCTGTGACAGAGCATTGGGATCAAGGCCAAGTTCCCCCTGGGTCGTGCAAAACTGAGAAGCAACATCAATTTAGGCAAAGATAGCAGACGTCCATTTATTTTCATTTCTTTTTTGTCTTTTCATTTGTTTCTCTTGCTACACTATGTGCGGATCGAGCGTGACGGCCAAGGAAACGGAAAGCCAGTGGCCCAAACAGATCAGGAACATGAGGGAGGACTACGAACAAGGGAACGGACAACAGATGAGAAATCGTTTACTTAATTCTTGAGCGTTTTTTCAAAACGTCATATCTGCAATGAGTTACTCTCTTTGTTTACTTTTTCTTCTGTTAATAATTCGGTCACTTTAACATTTATCCCTCAACTCTTTGCATGATATGCTAGTTGAAACCACCGTCTTTCGATCTGTACTGTAAAATGAGTGAAAAGTGTTATAGTGACGCCGTAAAAATCGAAAGAGAAAGTAAACAAAGAGAGTAACTCATTGCAGATATGACGTTTTGAAAAAACGCTCAAGATTTATTATAACTACGATATAATCACAATTATTTTGCTTTTCTTGTTTCGTTTCAGCAAACCAAAATCTATACGGACTAGCACATACGAACAGTTAGGCTTTGTAGGTTCTAATCTTGACAAAGTCTAGATGGGCGGATGAACGTCTGCCAGGGGGTGGGCTGAGAAATGACAATGACACTGTACGAGATGGCGCTGGGCCTGTGGCCTTCGACTGGCATGGTCCATTCTCATTGCTTCGGAAGTCTTCGTGGCTGGTTGGTAGGCAAGTTGATCAATTCGCTTGGGTGGGGGTCATGTGGATCCTACTATTTGTCGACTCTTTTGATCGTGAGTATGAGGCTAATTCAGGAAAGGAGTGCATGACTGGCACCTAAGAGATAGTTAATTATTCAGGACTTGTTCATATGATTATTAAACTTAAAACTCGATCAATCACACCGGTTCTCAGAAATGATAAGCAACCCTTTCGGGTCGGTGTGGTCTATTCGAGTCGAACCAGGCGGACATTCGTTTCGAGCAAACTTTATGTGGATAAATATTGCTTACGCCTTTATTGGCAGAGATTCTTTTTACGAATCCTAAAATACCATCACTGGTATAGCTACTAAGGATAATAATAATAGAAAAATTAAGGGTTTGCCTGGTCCATAATGTAATGAATATGTATATTGACTAGAACAGGGATAATCGAGTTATGTTATAAGATAGAGAAGAAACAGCACAGTTGTAGGAAAAGTATTCGCGAGTAAGGACTAATAATACTGCTAGTATGTTTACCGTTTCAATTAATAGTCGATTGATCCGCTTCGGACCTAGGAGACAAAAAGGAGATTAGGAAGAGACAGAAGCGGATTCAATGCAAAATTTGCCAATATGACGTTGACCTCAAGGCGATGGTAGGATGATTTTCCATAGGATGACAGACTAGATGACACGACGTTACACGCTCTAAACTTGCGCCAAATAGTTTGTATGTATGTATGAATGTAAGCCCGTATGTATACCTGTATGCATGGATGTGTATAGGACCAATGTATCCCTGAGCAACATGGAAGGACACCTCTGAGCCGCCAAAACGCTCATAGGAAGCCGGTGCGCGGTCGTAGGTGTGACTATAAAGCACTGCACACACTGTCAAGTGCAACGGATAGACGGTAGGTGTACAGTTAATGCACATAGGTTGCAGAAATAGGTTGTTGAGACAGCCCGATTGCACACTGATAAATAACAATAATAACAATTATTATTATTTCCTGATTATACATCATATTATCATGATTTAATCTGTTCTACAATATGCCGCCACGTCACTCGATCAGTTGCTGCTCGCCAGGTTCTGCTCCACTTGGTCCAGCCACCGGGAACGCTGCGCTCCTCTCCGTCTTGTACCTGCCTGGTTGGAGGTGAAAACCAACTTGGTGGGGTTGTTGTCCGGCATCCTCTCAACATGCCCCGCCCACCGTACCCTTCCAGCTTGAGCTACTTTCCAGATACTTGGCTCACCATAGAGTCGTGCAAGTTCGTGGTTCATCCTTCTCCTCCACACGCCATCCTCCTGCACACCACCGAAGATCGTTCTTAGCACCCTTCTTTCGAAGACTTCGAGTGCTTGCAGATCCTCCTCGAACATTGTCCACGTTTCGTGCCCGTAGAGACCCACCGGTCTAATCAGTGTGTTGTACATGGCGCATTTCGTGCGGTGACGAAGCTTCCTGGATCTCAAAGTTTTTGTGGAACCCATAGTAAGCGCGACTTCCAGAGATAATACGCCTTCTGATTTCCCGGCTGATGTTATTGTCCGCAGTCACCAATGAGCCTCGGTAGATGAACTCGTCAACCACCTCGAACTCGTCGCCGTCGATCATAATACTACTGCCCAAGCGTTCCCTATCGCGATCGAGCATGTACTTCGTCTTAGACACATTTATCTTCAGTCCTACTCGTGCTGTTTCGCGCTTCAGTCGGGTATACAGAACTGCTACCGTCTCCTTGTTTCTACCGATTATGTCCACGTCGTCAGCGAAGCACGCGAACTGTTCGGACCTCGTGAAAATCGTGCCCCGCATGTTGAACCCCGCTCTTCGCATTACACCTTCCAGCGCTATATTGAACAGCAGGCAGGACATCCCATCGCCTTGTCTTAGTTCACCTTACACCATCCATCGTAGCTTTAATCAGTCTTGTCAGCTTCCCAGGGAATCCGTTCTCGTCCATCATTTTCCATAGCTCCACACGGTCCACCGTGTAATATGCGGCTTTAAATTCGATGAACAGGTGATGTGTCGGGACCTGGCATTCACGGCATTTTTGGAGGATTTGCCGTATAAAGGGCGAACACGAAATTATTGCGACACATTCAACAGGGCATAACTTTTTTACCATTGGGTAAAAATCAACCAAATTTTGCACACTTTCTCATTGATGTGTATTGTTTACATGCTGTCAAACTCGAAGTCGTGTTTTTCGATTCAAAGAAAATGGAGGTGAACCAACGCGAGTCGAGAGAACAAATTCTTTCCAAACACCTTGAATTTCCTGACCTGTCGCACCGGCAATTGGGAAAAATGTTGAACATTCACCATTCAACCGTCTCCAGACTGTTGAAGCGGGTCCAGGAGCGGTTGACGTTGGACCACGGCAAAGGAGCTGGAAGAAAACTGGGACCAGGAAACAAAAAGACGGAGAGAAAGGTGAAGCGGATGATTAAAGCAATTCCCAACGTCTCAAGCCGTGATTTGGCTAAAAAGATCGGCATGTCGCAGAGCTACGTCCAGAATGCAAAGAAGAGAGCTGGACTACATACATACAAGGTACAGAACTTCCCAAACCGCGATGAGCGGCAACAATCGATGGCTAAAACTCGGGCACGGAAGCTCTACGAGAAGATGCTGACAAAATATGGTTGCTGTGTTATGGACGACGAAACGTATATAAAAGCCGATTTTAAGCAAATTCCGGGGTTGGCGTTTTTCACCGGCAAGAGCAAGTTCTATGTGGACGACAAATTTAAGAAGAAGAAAATGTCGAAGTTCGCCTCCAAATATCTCATTTGGCAGGCCATCTGCTCTTGCGGACTGAGGAGTGAGCCTATCGTGACAAAGGGCACAGTAAATGGCGAAATCTACAAATATGAATGCCTCGAGAAGCGCCTTTTGCCGTTCTTGCAGCAGCACGACGAAGCTCCGCTATTTTGGCCAGATTTGGCATCATGCCAGTATTCTAAAAGTGTCCTGGAGTGGTATGAGGCCAATTCTGTCCATTTTGTTCCAAAGGACATGAATCCGCCAAACTGTCCGGAGCTGCGCCCGGTGGAACAGTACTGGGCAATGATGAAGCGGGAACATCGGAAGAGCAAGAAGACAGTCAAAGACGAGAAGGACATGTTAAGAAAATGGAAAAAACTGAGAAACTGGTACCGGATGACACTGTAAAGACTTTGATGGAGAACATCAAGCGGAATTGCGTTCAATTTTACACTCAAGGCTCCATCGATTAACCTTTTGATTTTTGAAGTAAATATATGTATAAAACTACCCTAAAATTTTGGTTTGATTTTAAACATTATAAGAAAATTGGCATGGCATTTTCGGTGTCGCAATAATTTCGTGTTCGCCCTTTAGTAAAGATTTGGTCGTTTGTTGATCTGCCGTTGATGAAACCGGTCTGATAACTCCCTACAAATCTATTTACCAGAGGTTATGGGCGCCGGAACACAATCTGAGATAGCACTTTGTAAGCGGCATTTCTCACTGTGATCGCTCTGAAGTTTTCACAGTCCAATTTGTCGCCTTTCTTGTATATCGGGATGATGACCCCTTCCTTCCACTCCTCCGGTAGCTGTTCCCTGTCCCAGATTCTTTCGATTATTCGGTGCATGCATTCCATCAGTTTCTCCGGACCCACCTTGAGGAGTTCCGCTCCTAGACCATTCTTACCAGCTGCCTTGTTGTTCTTGAGCTGTTGAATAGCTTCGTTAACTTCATTCATAGTGGGCGCCGCTACATCCCCGTCAGCTGCGACACTGGCATAATCGTGCTCCTCGAACGCCCGATTGTCCGCCTGTGCACCATTCAGATGTTCAGATGTTCGACCACCTCACGTTCGTCCGTCAAGATGCCCCCTTCCTTGTCTCTACACATTTCGGCCCGCGGCACAAAACCGTTGCGAGAGTCATTCAGCTTCTTGAAGAACGCCCGCGTTTCTTGAGAGCGATACAGCAGCTCCATCACCTCTCTCTCTCAGACTCTTCCAGGCGGCGCTTTTTGTCCTAAAAAAGACGAGTCTGCTGTTTTCGCTTCCGTCGATATGACTCCACGTTCTGACGAGTGGTTTGAAGCACTGCGCGTGCTGCATTCTTCTCGTTCAATATCTCTTGGCACTCGCCATCGAACCAATCGTTCCGTTGACTTCTCTGTACGTATCCCAGGACGCTCTCCGCAGTGCTGCTTATGGCTGCTTTAGTCCTGGTCCAGCAGTCCTCAAAGGTAGCATCGATGAGCTCCTCCTTCGGTGGCAGCGCTGCTTCAAGATGCTGCGCGTACGTTGTCGCGACGTTGGTTTCCCTCAGTCGGTCCCGGTTATACCGCGGCGGGCACCGGTATCTTACACTGTTCACTACGGATAGTTTTGGACGCAGTTTAACCATCACCAGATAGTGGTCCGAGTCGATGTTAGCGCCCCGATAGGTCCTTACGTCGATAATGTCCGAGAAGTGCCGTCCATCAATCAGAACATGATCAATTTGCGTCTCTGTTGCGGTGATTTCCACGTGTATCGGTGCTGGAAGAAGGTGCTCCTTATGGCCATGTCCTTGGAGGTGGCGAAATCGATTAGTCTTAGGCCGTTCTCGTTCGTCTGCGGGTGGGCGCTGAACCTTCCAATTACCGGTCTGTATTACACCTCCTGGCCAACCTGAGCATTAAGGTTGCCGATGACGATCTTGACATCATGTCTTGGGCAACGATCGTATTCACGCTCAAGCTGCGCGTGGAATTCGTCCTTGTCGTCATCGTTACTTCCGAGGTGGGGACTATGCACGTTAATTATGCTGATGTTGAAGAACCGGCCCTTGATCCTCAACCTGCACATTCTGTCGCTGACTGGCCACCATCCGATCACACGCTTTTGCATCTCCCCCACCACCATAAAACCTGTTCCCAGCTCTGGTAGATGGTGTGGTTCCCGCGAAAGACCCGCACCGTAGACCCCTTCCAACACACCTCCTGCAGCGCCACAATGTCCAACTTGCGGTCTTTCACTATATCGGCAAGTATTCGAGTGCTCCCGATAAAGTTAAGCGACCTACAGTTCCATGTCCCAAGTTTCCAGTCTCTTGTCCGTTTCCGTTGCGTACGTCTGTGCCAATTTTGTCCATCCGAAATTTCTTGTAAAACTTCCCGAGCATGCTATTTTTATGGGCGGCTAGCTAAGCCTGCGCCAACTTTGCAGTAACGCAGAAGGATCACGGGAAGAGAGAGATTTGGGCTAAGCGCTTATTTAAAGGCGGCGCTGGCTCGCCTTGACAGGGCTGCTTTAGGGCATGTGGTATTTAGGCCTAGAACGCGTAGAGCCCACTACCTCGCCCTACCACACCCGCAGTCAGCCTCCGCTACAGGTTCGGGTCGTGAATCGCAACTAGTTACTATCGCGACTAAGCATTATCCACCACATATGACCCGCCCGGCCGCTTGCAGCTCAGCTTCCCACATAGTGTTCCTCCAGCACCACGGGGCCCGCGAATGACCCAGCAATATATAAATCTAATTAAAACACTAATCACACCCTTTATTTTTATTTGTTTCTTTCGTTACAATATATGCAACTCGACGCAAGAGGAAGTGACGGCTGATCAGCTGACTATTTCTGGTTTAGTTCTTCTGACGTTACTCGGATGGGTGCGACGTCCGCTAAAATCGCCGATTCGATCCAACATCAAACGAATCGGATCAACGAAAAATGTTCGTCGGAGCAGAGTAAAATAAGGTTGTTGACAAAACCCTTCGCTGAATTGTCAAACAAATATCTTCGTAGATTGCCTAATATCCCAAATATATAAAGAACAAGAAGGAAAACTACGGACAAGGAAACAGCCAACTGAGAAATAGTTTACTTATTTATTACATTGTTTATTAAAAATACACAAAACTTAGATACTAATAACAATTGTTTTGCTGTTCTCGTCTCGTTTCAGGAAACCAAAATACAGAAGCTTCCAGGGTCGTGGTCACTGTCAGTGGAACAAACTTCACTTCCCAGACACAAAAAACAATTGAGACGGAATAAAATAAAATAAAATTAAACTCAACGTGCAAGAGAAACGTTGGTACCCCACTTTGCAATACTACCTCCAGTTGCTTTTGGGATAGAGCCTTGATTGGTGCCAAATAGATATGTTATTGAACAATATCTTAAAAGGAGGCGCTGGATCAGTGCCGTCAAAGCCTTTACTCGGTATTTTACAGCAGCGAAAGATATTTCCCAGTTTTGCTAAAACCTTCGCAGTATGCCGATTTGGAGTTCTAGATGCAACGCGGCGAATCATGTACGTAACAATTTCGCGTGTTCGTAGGATGGTCAATTTGTAGAACTCGATTTCTTGAGAACTGTTGGGAGAGTATTATTCCGTTAACTTTTGGTAGATTTATTTTATTTCGTCGTTTCACAAGTTGTATCTATTGTAGTCTAAGTCTGGTAAAATAGAATAGAAATTTTTATCTATTTTAATAAATTATATTTATTTCTCATTTCAGTTAACTACGAGAGGCCCTGCACTTGACAAAGTAGGACGAAGTTTCGCGCGCAGAGTCCATGTTGATTTTTTGAAAAAAAAAAAAAATTATCGACAAATAACGAACAAAAATCAAAAACAGAAATTCGTTTGTCATTTCGGTTTTCCACCAAAAATTCTCAAATTTTGCTTGATTTTCTTCCTAATCCAGCAGAAGGCCCCCTTACGATAATGTATACACGTATAACGTAAAATTCAAACGTTCAAGGTAAATAATATTGTTGATTGTGTAACTTACCCGTGTTCTAATCAGTGTTTTCTGTGTTTTAAACCGGTTTCACTACGTTCGACGTTTTAATCCTGCGCCTCAATCTGTACTACGTCCGTCACATCTGGAGTACACTTATCCCTAGCCACAAATTAAACGAATTCTACGAAAATATATTTCTGCTTTTCCTGAGTAAGTTCAAAAAATGGATGCCTCTTGAGTTTGTTTTGCTTGCACTTGCGAATTGGATACAGCAGATGAAATCGTATGCAGCGGATTTTGTAGATCTTCATTGCATCTAAAGTATGTAAAACAATCTACTGTCATACGTGATTCAATCGCAAAATCTTCCAACCTATTCTGGATGTGCAATGCCTGTTCGAAAATGATGCAAAATGCTACTTTCCGGCAAACCATCTCATCAACCAACAATGCCATGGATGCCATTAGTGTTGAACACAATAAGGCACTGTTGGAGCTTAGGAATGAGATGGAGCAGAATAGCGCAAAAATAAATAAAATTTTGCAGCACATTCCAGCCGTGCTAAATGAAAAAAATCGGCCGTTAGGGTAGCTCCAGTAGCTCCCGAAAACGTCCCCGCTTGGACAGCGATTGTGATCAGTCCTCACCTAACGTTAATGAAGGCACCAAAGACATCGATTCCAACGTGAAAATTCCACAGGCAGTAAAAAATCAGGCGAAGAATTGTTTTGGCTTCACCTGTCTGGTTTTGATCCGAAGGCTACAGAGGAATATATACGAAATTTGGTGCAGCAAAACCTCAACACCAGCGAGCCTGTTGACGTCCGTAAGTTAGTTCCCAAGGGCAAAAATATTGAAGAACTTTCCTTCGTGTCGTTCAAAGTCGGAGTTGGAATACAGCTGAAAACGGTCTCCCTGTTAAAATCCTTCTGGCAGAAGGGAATAATCTTCCGTGAGTTTGACTTTCACACGCGATCTACGTTTCGGTTTCAATCCCAACAGCAGATATGAAATAACAACAATCAGCACTACTTCGCTCACTGCATGTATCTCGCCAATCGCTAACACTAATCAGACGGTACACTCGCAATTAAAATCAGAGCTCTGAATCCGACCCGACCACCGATAAAGTGATTAATTATACGAAGCGCTCACTCACGATTTGCTATCAGAATGTCCGCGGATTACGTACGAAGACTCAAGAGATCTTTAGAGCCTTATCTGTTTCTGGCTATGACGTAGTAGTATTAACAGAAACAAGGTTTAACGATGATATCCTCAATGCTGAACTGACCGAGGAGTATGAAATATATCGATGCGATCGAAATTGCTCTACCAGCCGTGCCCTTCGTGGTGGTGGTGTATTGATAGGCATCAAAAAGGGAAATCGAAGCAATATTGTGACCGTCGATGTAGCCGCCCGCCTAGAACAAGTAGCAGCTCGTATATATCACGGGGCAGTATCTCTCGTTGTATGTGCGATTTACCTACCACCGAATTCTGATCTCGCTTTGTATGAACAGCATGCTGCCTGTGTCAATCGGCGATTTGCGGCAAAACCAAAATTAGTCATGCGACACCTATGATTCAGCTCATGAACTGGCAAAGTGATACAATTTGCTTTTTTTCACCCGTAAGTGAGTCGTAGCTTACAACAAAATCTTCATTATCTTCTCGGAAAAAGCTAACCACTGCCAAAATATGAATGAAACGAGTAAGAAATTTAGTTTTATTTGCAATTATTCTGAAAGTACAGCCATTTGCAACTATTTGACTCATACATTTCTTCGAAATGTAATCGGGGTATTATTGTGGTTATAAAAAATCGTTCCATAAATAAAGTTTCAACTCGAAATCGAGACCCAATCAGCACCAATGTCAAACTCCTTTATATTTTGAACTACGTAGGAGATTCAGTGAAGACTATCGGAGAGAAGGATCGGCTGTGCATGATACAAAGCTGACACTTTCCTATTACCCGGATATATTCTTTCCTCGCGTGATCTGGAGAGTTTCATGAATTTACACCATCTCATGAAGGTTTAGCTTAACTTAGGACGAACGGGAAATGCTGTTGCGGCGGCTACGGTGTTCAACAAATTACATTTAGAAACAGCGCGCATATAGCTCTGCGAATAATATTAGAAACCACTATGTTTTACACTCTTTTCGCAAGATGTTTACTCATCATCTAATAAAATGATGATTTTCCTCCATTTTCATAAACAATTATCAACAAATTGATCGGTAATTTGGTGTTTAAAAGTCATTTTTTACCAATGTTTACAGAAAATATATGCACTATGACAGAACAGAATAAAATCAGCAACACTTTCCTTCCAGCGCTATCTGCGAGCGGTTTCAACGTAGAATCGCCAATCGACTGTACGATCAAATTGGTACCAACGATAGGGTGGTGGTTTTAGGCGACTATAATTTACCTCAGTTACATTGGAGTTTCGATGACGAAGTTGGATGTTTTATTCCAATAAACGCATCCTCGGAACATGAAATTTTGTTAGTCGAAACCATGATCGCTTCTGGCCTACAACAAGTGAACTATTTGACGAACGAGAATGGCAGGTTGCTTGATTTAGCGTTTGTTAGTAACACTGGCGGATGCGAAGTATTGGAGGCACCCGTACCGTTAATGAAATTAGATCGTCACCACAATTTGTTTGTGTTGAAAGTTGACGCTGTGTTTCCCGTGTCTATGAATGACGATGTTGATTTATTCTACGATTTTAATCAATGCGATTATGATGAATTAAACACTGAAATTTCACGAAAAAATTGGGTTGATATATTATCGCAGGGTACTCTGGATGAATCTGTGAATAGATTTTATCACGAACTGGAATCAATATTTCAACAACTTGTGCCTAGGATGAAACAAACGACCCTGGTGGAATGCTG
>NC_080670.1:164754079-164779079 GCF_030247195.1 Topomyia yanbarensis
ATAGGAAATGGAACTGACTTGCGATTATGGGCAGTTTATCGGTTATTTCCAACATGAAACCAATTGTGCATCATCCTGTGTTGTATTTCTCGTCTACTTTAGCTTCGGATTGATAATAGCACAATACCTTTGGATTGGGCGTAATTTCGGGCATTTAGGTGGATTGATATCCTTTCGGATGAAACGTCACGGTACCGGCTGCGATGACAGCCAGCTCAATTTAGCCAAGGTTTCAAAGGACCTTTGTAGCCCTTATTGAAAGTTAGTGTTCTTGTTCATACAGCTTCGAGTTCATCGTTTCTGATGAAAAACTTGGTTTTGAGTCCACAGCTTCAAATTTCTTGCCAGATGATCAGTTTCCAGACGATTTTAAAACTGACCAGATAAAACTATGGTTCAGGAATCGGCCTGAAATCCACCTTGAGATAGATTTCGTTGTCCATGAAAAGACAGGCTCTCGTTTTCGACGTGGATGTTCAATATAAATTTTACTTTTCTCGTTTTCCATCTGGCACTTTTTTTTATACTACACCTACCGATACGAAATTTTCTTCACTGAAACGCGTGTATTTTCCAAAGAATTTGCAGTGAAAACATTCCAAATCCACTAGAATAAAACAACTAATGTGTCCGAATTCTAAGCGAAGTAGACTTCATCAACAAAGGTATGATTGAAAGGTTTGAATGCAATTTGCTACCTTTCTTCGTACGATTTCGAGACGCATGTCTAACATTACGTGTTAGAAGCGCGCCTCCACCATATTACCAGGATATCTGAACGGATTACTTTCTGTTACTCCAGGTAAAGCCAAAGAGGGTATATGTCCTCTCGAAGCTACCTTTGATACTGCACCCCCTCAAAATAATTTTCGGTTCCAGTCTTTTGTTGGACAACATACTCCCGGCTCCGTAGCTGATATTCATCAAGCCATCTGCAATCTAAATTATGATGACCTCACGACTGTTTCTCTAGGTAAAGCCAAAGAGGGTATATGTCCTCTCAAAGCTACCTTTGATACTGCACCCCCTCAAAGTAATTTTCGGTTCCAGTCTACCATTGGACAACATACTTCCGACTCCGTAGCTGACTTCCACCTAGCTATCCGTGACTCAAATTATGAAGACACCACGACAGTTTCTCCAGGTAAATACCAGGAATGTATATGTTCCTCCGAAGCTAGACATACAGATACTGCTTCCCTTCAAATGAATTCCCGTTCCCGGCTCAGAATATACTACCAGAACGTGAGAGGACTACGCACAAAGATCGATGAGCTGTTCGTAGCTGTATCCGATGCAGAGCACGATGTCATTATCCTGACAGAAACATGGCTGAACGACGAAATCAATTCCCTGCAGCTATTTGGACCTAGATATACGGTCTATCGTAACGATCGTGACCCAGTCGTTTCTGGTAAAAAAAGGGGAGGAGGTGTACTTATAGCTGTTTCTAATCGGTTTGCGTCTAAACAAAAAAGTTTTAACAGTAACGGCGTAGAACAACTCTGGGTAAACCTTAATAGCCATGGTACTAACACATGCGTGGGCGTCGTATACCTCCATCCGGACTCCGCAGATAACATAAACTTTATTCAGAACCATATTCAATCCGCACTTGACAGTACTAATTCGCTAGAACCCCAAGCTTCTCATTTGTTATTTGGAGATTACAACCAGCCTGGTCTTGTATGGAAAATGACTTCTTTCGGTTGTGCTTACGCCGACCATTCCGACTCATCCCTTTCGAGATCTAGCGTTGCTTTACTAGACGGGATGTCATTACTCAACATGCTGCAAATGTGTACGATCACGAACAGACTAAATCGCACGTTAGATCTTCTGTTTGTAAATGAAGATGCATACAAGAACTGCCATGTCTATCGTGCAGATGAGCCACTCGTTGAAATAGATTCGCATCACCCTCCCCTCTTAGTTGAGCAGACCTGTCCTGGATAGGTTATTTTTGACGAGATTCTTGACGATTTGAAGTATAACTTTTCAAAAACCGATTTTCCTGGACTCAACAACTCACTCCAGATGAAGACTTTGCTCAATAACGCATCCGATGTAAATGACGCAGTAGAAAAGTTCTCATCGATCCTGACCCAACTGTTTGAAATATATGTCCCAGCCCCGCGTCCTAAACCAAAACCACTTTGGTCCAATCGACGTCTCCGAGAACTTAAACGACTGAGGGCAGTCGCGCTTCGGCACTACACCAACCGACGAAATCCCAATACAAAGCGGGAATGCATATATGCTAGCAACAATTACAAAGCTTATAGCCGCTTCCTATACTCTCGGCATGTATTACAAACGCAATCTGACCTTGAGCGAAATCCCAAACGTTTCTGGTCTTTTGTATATGAGAAGCGTAAAGAGGGTGGACTTTGGCAAATGACTAGCACGACTCGCGGTATCTGTAACCTGTTTGCAAAACATTTTTCGAGTGCATTTGAAACAGTTCAGACTACTCCAGAACAGGTTGAAATCGGACTACGAGATGTTCCTAGGGGTGTGATGGACCTAGG
Source organism: Topomyia yanbarensis (assembly GCF_030247195.1). Classification (NCBI taxonomy): domain Eukaryota; kingdom Metazoa; phylum Arthropoda; class Insecta; order Diptera; family Culicidae; genus Topomyia; species Topomyia yanbarensis. The sequence goes on from NC_080670.1 coordinate 164,756,611, forward strand.
TAACATCCATTTTACGGAGGAAGACATTGTTGCTGCTATTGATAAATTGAAATCTTCGACTTCGGCTGGTCCAGATGGGATTCTTGCCATTATTTTAAAAAGATGTGCGAGTGCCCTTTCCGCTCCCCTAAAGCTGATTTTTAATCTATCTTTGTCGCAAGGGACGTTTCCTCTTTGTTGGAAAAAATCGGTTATGTTTCCTTTTTTTTTAAAAAAAAAAAGGTGATAAGCAGGACATAGCAAATTATCGGGGCATAACCTCTCTCTGTGCGGGGTCCAAGCTATTTGAAATTCTAGAAAGCAATGTATTGTTCCGGGAAGCCAAAACATATATATCAACAGATCAACACGGGTTCTTCCCACGTAGATCAACATCCACGAATTTAGCACAATTCACTTCACATTGTATTAAAAGTATTGAATGCGGAGCACAAGTGGATACTATTTATACAGATCTCAAAGCAGAGTTCGATCGTGTTGATCACTCGCTCCTACTGGCAAAGATAGAAAGATTGGGTGCCTCACTCAACTTCACCAAGTGGCTTAAATCATACCTTATCTGTCAAACTAGGAAATGTTGAGTCACATAACTTTATAAATTTATCAGGTGTGCCCCAGGGTAGTAATCTTGGACCCTTGCTGTTCTCCTTGTTCTTCAATGAAAAAATCCAATTTTGTGGTGTTATACTATCTCTAAACTACTGGATAGAGTGTCAGTTGTCAGGGACCTTGGTGTACAGCTGGATTCTAAATTGACGTTTAGAGATCACTATTCCCACATCATTGCGAAAGCCAACCGGAACCTTGGTTTTATCATTAGAATAACCAAAGAGTTTACTGACCCATACTGTCTGAGAGCACTGTACTTCTCTCTTGTACGCTCCATCCTGGAAGCTTCAGCTGTCATTTGGTGTCCGTACACAAATGTCTGGATTACCAGAATTGAATCTATACAAGCTAGGTTTCTCCGATATGCCCTTAAAACCCTGCCATGGCGCAACCCGATAGAGTTACCACCTTACATTGAACGCTGTCGTCTGCTCGACATGGACCCTCTTTCAAAAAGGCGAAATATATCCAGAGCCGTGTTTGTAGGGAAAGTTCTAACTGGTGAAATAGATGCCCCAAATATACTTTCTCAGATTAATGTAAATGTGCCCGCTAGAAGTATAAGATCGTAGAATTTTTTAAGACTTGACTATCAAAGTACAGATTATGGACAGAATGAACCCATAAGGGCGATGTGTAGCGTATTTAATAATGTTTATGAATGTTTTGACTTCTCTGTATCAAGTGACGTTTTTAAAAATAGGCTTAAACGGTTAACTTAGTGCATAAGATGTGATTTAGGTAGTGATTTTGATTTGTTAGATGTAATATTAGTAACACATTGTAATGTAATGTAATGTAATGTAATGTAATGTGTAATATTGTTGAATATGTATATGTGAAAAGATAATGAGCTTTTTACGCGCATTTGGAGGTTGTTTGATGGACTCCAAATGGGCTTTGCCTCATTCTATATTTCATGTAGACCATGCAGGTCAGATGAAAAATAAAATAAATGAAAAAATAAATAAATAAATTGCGCTCAAAGACGACAATGTTTATGCCTGCGGAGAAGGTCACCAAGACAATGAGCATGTTATTTGGTCTTGTACGGAATATCGTGATACCAAATCCCAATTCATAGATTCATTACGAGTCATAGGAAGCCCAACATATTTTCCAGCTCAGCACATTTTGGCTTGCTGCAGTCTTCTACACATAGTTCTTAGCTAAAATTTTCTGAGAACGGTAAATGTTCAACTTGATTTCATTGTACCTAACTGCAAGTGAAATAAGTTAACCACAATATAAATTTCACCCAGTGATGGTGATTGATGAAAATATTGCTGGTCCAAAATGATGCATATCAACGTTGAGTATTGTATACTGAACCAATCGTCCTTGCTTATCAGGTCATTCTATTTGTAGTAGGCGATCAAATCCAAGTACATAACGCGCCAAATAGAACTTTTCATTCGTCCATAAATGGTGTACTACGTGTTGTCAGAGGCAACTCAGCATTGAAGGAAGATCGGGCAAATATGGATGTTTTCTCATCGCCATCGATAACTTTCGATGCTTGATGAATGAATCAAATAGCATTCGTTGCAGTTCTGTTGGGCTTAAAAATGAGGATATTTTGGCATTAATATAGTACTAGCCGAGGCTCTAGTACCGCAATGGTCTGTAACTGTAGCTTCCAAATTCCTTCTAAAGCATTAGAGCGTCAAAACTGTCTCAATCACTTCGATTGAATTTGGAAAATATTATGGAGCTCGGCGGCTCACTTCTGAATGGCTAAAAATCGAAGATAGTGTAGCATACTCAGATTGAAAAATGATCACGCGGAATGAATGAATGGAGGGAATGCAAACAAGCGGACTTGGTTACGCTTTTCATCGATTCAGATTTGTTTACAACTTGAAAATAGGTTACCATGGAAGGTTTTCGTCTGTACACATGTTCGTGCATCGAAACCATGGATTACTATCAGGATTGATTTGGCGATGAGTGTTAATTTTGATGAAAATTGGCTTCACTGATTTCACCCATTGTGGGAGAACACAATCGCGATTGACTTTTCGTAAACCCGTCTTAGACCAGCAGTGAGCGAGGTGGAACACTTGATCAAGGTGAAAATGGAACTAGATCTTACAGAAGCTTTACACGTCCAGTTACACCATACGAGACAGAGGGGTATATTCGGCTTTTCAGTCAATAAATAATATCGAACACTACTTTTTTATAATGTCCAGACGTTTCGACCGTTGGTTTCGGCCTTCTTCAGTGGAAATTAGAAGGCCGAAACCAACGGTCGAAACGTCTGGACATTATAAAAAAGTAGTGTTCGATATTATTTATTGACTGAAAAGCCGAATATACCCCTCTGTACCAACGACAGTCGTAACATCACCTATTCCATACGATACAAGTTGTACTAATAACGTTCAACTTAGCCGATGCAGAAAGCTTCTCAAATTAAATGTACAATTTTGCACTGTGCATGGTGATTCTTTCTATTGAAGGGGGGACATTTGTTGTGTGGCCTACTACAACTCGGCGGTCATTCTGTCTACGTTCTCCTACTTTATCGTAACTGTCCATATCTTCATCGTTGCCAGTGTCACGGTCGGATATTCTTGTTTTCTTGAATAGATAACCGTTATGGTCTGAACAACTTTTTTTGGTTGGACAACGGCCGAGGGTGCATCGGCCGTTGTCCAACCTGGTGAATCGTTTGTTTACAGAACTGGCCGTAATGAACTGGCCGTGATCTGAGCAATGATACTAGCTTGTATTTGAGATAACAAGTTGTGGATCAGAATGAATAGGATATTATCGTAACACTTACAACTAGCTGTAAAGTTTTGAGCACAGGACATAAATTAGTTATATTTGTATATGTATTGTTTACATCCTGTGAATTTGGAAGCTGTATGTTTTGCTACAGCGAAAACAGAAGTGAGTCAATTGAAGACGAGTGGAAAACTGTTGTCCGTTCACATAGAATGGTGCTTTTGGAAAAGTGCTGAAAATCTGTAATTCTGCAGTCCTAAGAAATCGGTTCACATTGTAACAGTACAGAGCAGAGCCTGTACGAATATTGAGGGAAAGGTTAAAGGTAATTTAACCAGGAATCTCAACATACGCGATATCGCCAAAATGGTCGGTGCACAGTTACGACAAGTCTAGGCAGAATTACCTACATTCAATGTTCAAAACGACGAACATCACTCAGCCAAGACCAGCGTTAGGAAGCACGAAGATAATAACTTGCTGTGTGGTTAAAGTCAAAACTGACATCCAACAAATACCAGAACATGAGTTTTAACCTGAACATAATAAAAAAATGTTGGAATTCGCATAGAAATACCTTAATTGGCAGGCAATCTGCACTTGTAAAAAGCGAAGTAAATTTGTTGTCACAAAAGGCAGGTGAAATTTATACATTTGCTAGTAACATTGCAGTGTATCTCCAAGAACGTCCTTGGCCATTTTTGATGCTGCAGAATGAAAAAACTGCTATGAATCTGTAGTAGCGCCCAGACTTCGTGATTAACAAATTAGCTGATCAGTGCATTTCCAAGACGACAATGTGAATCGATCCACTAAAATACCCCCGGTTCATTCGGGGTAATTGAGTGGAGCTTGCCGAAATGTACCGTTAGGACTCTGTCCTTCTGAAAAAAGTCATTGGAAAATAGCTAGAGTAGAGGTAGACCTAACACCTACTACGCTCCGAGATCAAGTGGTTTCCATGAGCTGATCAGACCATATACCGAAAATATTTTTTCTTGATGTCGCACACAATACACAGCACTAGTGTGAGGCTAATTCGGTACATTTTATCCACAAGGGCATACATCCACCGAATTTCCTTGAGCTTCGCCCAACCGGTATCGATTGGGCCACGATGAAGCGAGAACTCCGAAAGAGCTTGAGCTTGTGCGACCACCCCTGCCTGGCCGCTACTCCGTTATCGATCTGGACTAGCTGAAGTTGCACAGGGAATCAGTAGATAATTATGCTTGGGAGTAGCGCGAAACATCTTTCAATGTGCAACTCCTGGTAATCCTAAAGTGTTTTTGAGCAATACCGGCGCCGGCCAGGCCCGAACGTGGATCGCGGAAGGAAGGGGAAGGAATGGTTAGTCCGATACTTGCTTTTGCTAGAGGCCGTATATACTACTGCACACTCCACAAGTATCTCAGGAGGAGGATATTTTTGTTAGTAAGAGTATAGAAGTTGGATCACTTCTTCTTTACCGACGCCAGAGAGGTGATTTCACTAGCTGGACTAGATATCGATCCACCAAACTCATAGACCGGGGACCAACGGCTTTACTTCTCTTCCGAAGAAAGACGTGACCACAGAGTTTTTCACCTCAGAAAAATCTCAACGATCTCGGCTGGAATTGAACCCAGGCAAATTGGAATGAGTGGCGGTCACGCTTACCACTCAACCACAGGAGCCTTTATGAAGCGAGAGCTCCGAAAGACCAAGGAGAAAGTAAGTAATGAAAATGCCCTGGTTAGAAAGAGGATGGAAAGTATGAAAAAGGTACAGGATACGACTGCACAAACTCTTATGCGCGTCGAGAATTTTAATGAACAGCCTTCAATAATTGCTCCAAATTATACAAACTGTGCATAAAAAATGCGCAAAACTACCTTGACAATTCGGTTTTTACTCGACAAATACAAGAAGTTCGACAGTACCTACATTTCCTGTGTTGCAATAATTTCGTATTCGTACTTGATTAGACACAATTTTTTTGTGCCAAAAAAGTAAACTTAAAAGACCAAAAAAAGTAATTTTCAGCGTCAATCAATTATTCTCTTTTTCAAAAATGAAACCAGACCTTATCGAGCACCGAACAAGAAAAAAATTACACAATTACCATGTAAAAAAGTTATAAAGCGGTATAGAAAGAGAAGCTCATGCTAAAAAGAAGGAAAATATCCGCAGAATGTAAAGATTATTTACCCAATTCTTAAAATTGTTATAACATTTTTATAAATAATCTTAGCAGGTTGCTGGCTCGAGCAAATTTGTTAATCATATTCTGGACTACATTGTTCTACCATTGGATTTTCAGTTTGAGTGAAATAGCGAGATGCAAAACAGTAGCGTTTCTCGTATTAATTTCCATATAAACTTTAAAAGCAATGTGCAAACCCAGGGAGCAACCAATCGCTCCAAAAAATGCACAATCATTTGCACACAAAAGGAACTTAAAAATTGCTTTGCCCGCGTATCGAAAAGCTCTGATATCATATCGCTCTTCTCCAATTTTGTATGAAAGAAGTGAGCGTTTATGAAACAAATGAGGCTTACAGTTTTATTCTTGGAACTTCTAAATTTCTACCGCGTATGTCGGAGTTTCTCTGTTAAGCCTGAATAAACAACACTCATTCTAGCTTATACTAGGCTTTATTGAGGATCCATGATAGTCTTGGATCATATACATTCGGGGAAATATCGGTATTGTCGACACTTTTCCGAAAGGTTTTCACGACGCCACTCGCGTTACGGTTAGGTTAGGCTAAACGGGTATGGAAGGGGCTCAATCAAGGACATCTTACATAATTTTGATGATCATTATCGTTTCGGGTAAGAATGGGCAGACAGGCTCGGTTGATTTTTCTGAGATGTGGTGTACAAGGTGCGCCAACTGGATGTATCCTTTTTCAATAGAGGGATTCCATGAAAAACCGGCCGACCACAAAATATGACCATCGTCGATTCGAACGAAACTTTGATGTTGTGTTCGGTTTATGAATCTCCATTATTTTCTCTGACAATTCCAATATATTGATACAAGAGCAATTTTTCAAAAGGGCGTAAACATTTGTACGTGCATTATTTTAATTTTTTTTGTTCGATTACTGTATTTTATACAGCAAAGCTCTCTGAGAACGATTTTGAGAGAATTAGTATTTATGTGCGAATAAAATATACACTGAAAAAATTCCAAATATCTCGAAAACTATCGCATTTTGGAAGATTTTTGTTAAATACATTTTGATTTAAAATAAGACTAAAAATTATATTCTGTAATAAAATTACAGTTTTGTAGGTCAATTAGTATGAAATTTAAAAACATGTATAAAGTTATTGTTAGAAAAACTTTTTTACCGATAAGTTCTCCATCATACAATCACATTCAAAATATTTCTTTTCTCTTTAGGTTTTTGTTCCCAAAATGTAAAAAAATTAGAAAAAATGGGTTTTTTACAATTTAAATTTTTAATGCAAATTTTTGTTTTTGTGAAACACAACATTTTATTCCGTGTATATTTTTTTCACACGTAAATATTAATTCTCTCAAACTCGTCCTCAGAAAGTTTTGCTGTATAACATACAGTAATCGAAAAAAACAATTGAAATTAATGCACGTAGAAATGTTAACCGTTAACGCCCTTTTAAAAAATTGCTCTTGAGTCAAAATAATCTTGCTGATTGTGGAAAATGTTTAGTCTTCCATGCCGTTGAAATGTGGAAAGTTTCAGAGGAATCCAAGATGGTCGATCAGGATTTTAATTATTTTCGGACGGATCTTCGTGAAATTCCTCAATATTGAACAACTCCGCCATTTTTCAGCCGACCTTTACAAGTAGACAAGTTTTTTGAGATATTTTATGGCATTTATTATAAACCAGGTTTAGAATACAATATCGATTAAATGACCACTCCCACCGCTGTCGAATAGGAATCTGGGGAGTTGCTATAGACCCGTACTCAATGAAATTCTTCACCAAATTACGGATTTGTAGGTGCCGAATGCCTGCCATATTTTTTTTACGATAAGCACGCATAGTTTTCACTATTGAACGATCGTTTTCAATGTAAAGTGCTACGATTTCAGCGCGTTCTTTTGGTTTAAATCGACTCATAGCTAAAATGGTACTAAATGACGTTCCAGAATTGCGTTTATCTGTAAAAATCGGCTGGAAAATGGCGGTGTTGTTCAATGTTGAAAAAGGATACATCCAGATGGCGCACCCTGTACAATTTCTTTATTTTATTTTTGCAAAATTTTCTCTAAATAAGAGGACAATCCGCATTGATGCAAAGTTAGTATCATTGCCGTTTCGTCATTTTCTTGAATTGACCCTTTCACAAAAAAGTTAAACTTTTGAAACGTAGTGTCAATTCAGACAACACAATCTCTCAAATCCCACGAGAACAGCTTCCAGTAAGACTTCTGCTTCACTTTTTCCCGTTTATCTCCTTCGATTGCAATCTCCGCAAGCACCACCATTCCGGCTTGCAGTTCGTCCAGAAAGCCATAATCAAATCACACAGAAACCTGATAAAAATGATCTTCCGAATGGCATACTATACATGAGCTTATTCTACTGCGGATGTGGTCAGCATTGATTCCCACGAAAGCGAACACCGCAATCAACGGAGCAGCGAAGGAAGCCTTTCGCAATCGGATTTTTGTCGGGTGGCGTCGTCGTTCGAGTCCCCCGCCGTCCATCAGTGAGGTACGACGTACATATACAAAGTTGTCAACGACGGTGTGCTGCTGTTGTTCTCGGGTAGAACAGCTGTTGACGAACGGCGTCTCCCCTGTTTTGGGAAGTAGTCGTCGTCGTCGCGTGGGTGTCGTTTAGTGATAACAAGCGGGACTAATGCGGACAGTTGACGCTTTCTTATCAATGCGGTTCTACAACTTGTGCCGACACGTTCGTTTATTCCCACCGGAATTCGCCTGTGTGTGCAGATTTGTGCTGTACGGAACCGAGGACATATTATAGTTATGCTGCGGTTTAACTGATCTCACTTACGTGCCATAGTTCACACACTCGTTTGCAGATTTAATGGTGTTTACGCTCTGAAGTAGGAACTACCGGCGAGCAAATAGGAAGGAAGTTACGCACCGATGGACGAAGATCGAGTAACGAGGCAAAATGATCGCGTGAAAACACGTAATTATGTTCTGTAATTATTCGCACAGATCGTTGAAACTTTTATAATTATTAGAAATGAGCAACAAGAATTTTTTTTCTTATAAGATAAACCAGAGATCTGCTTTCTGATGGAATAAAATCTGAAGTAAACGAGATAAAAATTTGATCTAAACAACCGATCGTTACTTTTAATCTAGATACTCTGAGTAATGTATCAATCCCATTCGAGACTTCCGCAGATGTTATTGTTTACATTTAGTAACGCTTCAATGATATCATCTTACCAACTAAATTAGTTGCACATGTGCTTTTGAACCAGTTCGTGAGATATTTGTCATATCTTTCAGTGCATAATGTTTGGGAAAGAAACGAAACAAAAAACGCTCTAATAAAGTTCCCATCGTATACCAGTTTTTTTTCTTCATTCACAACCTGCGTTTTTGCCCTTAATATACCATATCATGTCGCATCACAGAAGCAACGAACCAATAAATACACTCGCACTGCCATTAAACGGGCGAGCGTAGTCAGTGGTTGTTATTAAAACTTACAGACTACGTCAAAGCGGCACAGTTCCCCTCCTACCAACCAACTACCTCAACCCCATGAATGGTTTGGAGTTTGGAGGAGCTTCGTGAGCGGAATGAAGATGAAAAAGTAAGGAAAAATGAGCAGAAACAAAACTGAAGAAAAAAAATCGAAATGTAAAAAACAGCAGCAGCAGCAGCTTCTGCTTCCTCGAACCGTGAAACGCGGCCCGCTGGAGGATAGGGGGACGAGACGGCGAGTGAGCGGGAAAGAAAACAAACTCGTGGGAAAATGTCTCGCCACTTGTAAAGTTGTTGTTGTTGTTTTTGTTGTTGATGATGTTACAGTGGTGTACTGATTGCCAACAGCAGCAGCAGCAGCTACTGATGTGGCCTGCAGGCCGTCAATGCTTTTCTATGGCATCAATCTGGATGGAATTAACATTTTTCCCCCAGCCTAGTACCAACTAGCTTAACTAACCCACCATCTGTATCTGGATCAGGCGAAAGTGTTGATGAACTGTCAAGGCGGGGTCATTTACAAATGACGCTGGAACACGACATATAGTACAAGGAATGCACGGTCGATTACTCGCGTGTCTGGCAGGACTGGATTATGCAGTGCTCAAATGGTGGTGGGGATCATCGTTCGAATTTTCCTATATATTTTTCAAATCTATTTATTTCTGATGTAACTCGTAAAAATACCGAAAAACTCGATTTCCAAAACATTCGACCAAGGTTCATCCCAGCCGCAAATCTTCAACTGTAACTTTTGTAAATCAGTTGACGCTAACCGTTTTGAAGGCGACGGAGGGAGCATCTATTCGGCACAGTATCAAGACCAGCATACTGAGAAGACAGTTTTTCGGAGCTGTGATCTGGTTGGTGGATTGTTGATTACGGTGTTTATTTATCATTGAGTTTAAAATTCTACTCCAAATGCCGTCACGGTTATGTCCTGTACACATTTTTCTTGTCAGTCACTAAGAAAATCGGTAGCATCCAGTTGATCCCATGTTTGTTTTAGAATCCTCTGATTTGTCTTTCAATTTATTTTAACTCCCGTAAATTCTGTATCTTTCCTGGCATTCTTTAAGTTTATACTTTGCGCTATAAATAAACTCTCCTGAGAAGATCCAGCTGATGGTAAAACGGAATTGTCGTACAAGATTCGTCATCAAAAAACCAACTTTCTGTTTCGCTCTTCAGTTCTTTTGCTTGTTTGTGTTTTGCTCTCTTGCTTCTTTGCTCTTTTGCCTTGTAGGTTCTACGCTCTTTTGTTCTTTAAATTTTTAGTCCTTTTGCACATTACCCATTTGCTCTTTTGCTGTTTTGCTCGTTTACTTTTTTTGCTTTTTTCTCTTTTGGTCTTGTGTTGGTGTGTTGGTTGTGTTGGTCGTTTTTTCTCGTATGCTCGTTCGCTCTTTTTTACCTTTAGCTCATTTGCTTTTCTGCTCTCTTACTCATTTGCTTTTTTGATCAATTGCTTCTTTGTTCTTTCGCTCTTTGGCTTTTTTACTCTGCACGAGTTTTGTTATTTTGTTCTTATGCTCGTTTGCTCTTTCACGCATTTGCTTTTTTACTCTTATGCTCTTTTGTTCCGTTGGTCGTTTGCTCCCCTTTTTTCTTTTTACCAACTCCACTGCTTTTTTCCCGTTAGCTCGTTTGCTTTTATGTTCTATTGCTTCTTTGATTTTTTTTTTGTTCTTATGCTTATTTCACTGTTTTGCATTTTTATTATTTTATTCTTTTTCTCTTTTGCTCTGTTGTCGTTTTGTTTGTGTGGTATTTAGCACTTTTGTGTTTTGTTGATTTGCTCTTTTGTTCTCTTTTGCTACTCTTTTGATTTTTTGTACTTCATTCTAAATAAGCTAGTGTCAACTGGGGCTTTCGTCCCTCACATCTTTGTAGCGTAACTAAGCTTTGAAAATTTACCACACCTCGACGAACATAAGATTAGGGCGTACACGGCAACTGTCAAAATGCACCTTGAGTTAAGTTTGCGAAGTAGACAACAAAAAAAAGTTTTCTCTTTCATTAACCCTTTATAAGGCAGTGGCAACTATATTGCCACCTTTTCATTTCGTTCATAACACAGAAATATGAAGTGAGAAGTGTTCCAATCCTATGAAATCTACTTGTTAGGAGTCTGGCAACTCATTTTATTACTTTTTATTGAGATACAGTGAAAAGTGTCAGATTTGTGAAGAGTTTTTTGAAAAAAATACGGCGATTTCCTTTTGGATAATAAAATTAGCTCGATTTTGAAAAAAATACTCTAAACCCTATAAGTTAGTGATGCAAATTTTTAAAAACGACTATTTTTAATCCAAAAATTTAGTTTATGAGTGGTAAAAATTACAAAGAAAAAAATTAAATGAATAAATGAACGTCTGTAATCTGTGGTCTCATTTTTCAACTTATCCTCGGAATCCAGGGGTTATTTACTGTTAATCAGGTAATAACCAGTAACTCACCTTAATTTCTCTCTGAATTTCCGATCCAGCTCGATTTGTCTTTATATTTCCACCAATCTCGTTGGAAATACATCAAACATTACGAAGACTGACGTTTTCTAACGGCGGTACGAGCGGTACCAAGTATATTTTCAAAACATTATTTTATTACGAAATAAATGTAAATATATTCTAAACTAAGTGAAAAAACCGTGTTTCTATTAATATAACATCCATTTATAGCCCCAAACTCTGGGCCTTATAAAGGGTTAACTGCTGGGAACTATGATTTTCCAATAACGGTTAGTCGGGAATTTCCTTCAAAGAGAATTTTGAGAAATCGTCACACTTTGTCTTCGCAATGAGACGAACAATAAAAACTCCACTATCGTGGCCACAAGATATAAACTACTGCGAAGTAGTGATTCAAGTTACTACGGGCACCCAGCAAGTCTACCCACACTCATTTTCTGAATGGACTTACTGGGTAGATTCATCATTTTGGCAGCCAAAGATCGTAGATAATCCGCGAAGCATTCTAAAGATTTCGAAAGAACTGACGCAGAAATAATGTAACTAGCCAGCCGAACCGCTAACACGGTTAAATGGGTGTTTTAAGCCACCAACTGAAGGTTTGCCCGGCCTGAATCTGTCGGGGGAAGGTTAGCTATCAAACACAAATGTATTTGGTTTTATTTATCACCAATATTGGAAGGGAGCGAGTTTGCTGATTCAAAACTTTTCCGACCTATTCGATGTCCGTCGTCATGGGTTTTCTCTTCACTGGAAAAGTCTACAAATCACACAACAGACTGAGCAAATAAAAGGATAGGAATACGTTCCGGTTGAGACCAGAGTCAATCTCTTCAGTAAATCATCAACTACAAAACAAAATGAAACAATAACAGAACTGAAAAACAAAAATCAGCACTATAGTCTAATGCCTTTGATTGCAGATTTTGCTGAGAGCTCATTATCCTATTTCATTATGTCAAGTCTTCTACTAAATGGGTCTCAACTGTTTTAAAATAATAACAAACTAAGCACAATAGATCTATACTTATGGTATTCAACCGTGACAGATATTTCGAAAGCTCGCGCAAATAAGCTCAGAATCGTCAAATTCTGTCTAAAGTAAGCGAATGACGTTGATAGTTACGACATTTTTCAATGAAGGACTACCACGTCTACATGCCCGCTCATAAAGTTAAGATCAACGGCGTGGTCCGGTGAGTTAGTTATGCGTGGCTGTACTGAACCACGTGGTTGGCTGTTTCAATAATCCCTAGCTCCGATGAACGAAGATTATAACTGGCAATCGACCTAGACGAGATACAATAGCCTGTCCCTACAATCTCATACAGGGTGACCCGCTGCGGGACTGCGCTCTCGTTTAATTCCGTCTTCCTAGACAATGATCGTTTGCCTGTTTGGTGGTTTGTACCGTACGCTTGCATTGCAGCGAATGGGTAGTAATACGGCTCGCTGTGGCAATTGCGCAGAGAATTGTGAGGATGACTCTTGAATTGGGAATACTGAAAAGTAATGGCAATAGATCCTACGGACTCTACCCTACCTATTGTAGGGATTACCATGGCCCGCGTACAAACATCGCCGAGGAATCTGAAGTGTTCCCTTAACACACTCTAACCACTGTTTTGAAGAAATACTAAAAAGAACTACTACACTAAGCATGACAAAGCATTATGCCCTCTTGGCTTAGGAACAGTATGACACTGACGATCTTTTACTGTTCCGATAAAATGCAGGCAGATGAGATTTCCTGTGAAGACTTTCTGTAAAGAACCTTCTCTTGTGAAACTGCGAAATATAACAGATCCAGGTCTTAGAAATTTGAGATCAAAAAAGAGCTTCTAGAGCTTCCACGAACACCAACAAATCTCAGGTGATATTTCAACCAGATTCATTTTAGTGCAGGACTGGCTGGGCCGAAGCTGGACACCGTGACTTTGAGATATGGAGGAGCTCCTCTCGGCATCCACGAAAGTTGCAAATCTCATGGTAAGCATCATTGTCTTCTAGATGATAATTGATCTGGCTTAGTTCACGATCTTCACTACAGCATTAACGATTAGTGTCTCCAAGAACGATGAAGTTTGCGATCATTTTCGCATTCTTTTTTATTTGAAGTCTATGCAGTTGAAATTTTCGCGTCGTGTAACTCAACTACGTTCCATATTGATTATTTTATCTACTTTACATTTGAGAAAACCAGGTTCGATTTTGAGAGTGGTCCAACTGGAGCTGTAGACTTTAGCTCTCGGAAGGGCTCCCTGCTAGAATCACTTACTACAATTGCAGACGAGACGGGAAGCGTCACCCGCTGAAACACTGCCTAAGGCCAATTGCAGCGAATCGATAATGATGATAATTTCATGAGTGCGTGGGAACGAGCGTTTGTATGTGCGCGTTTTTGAGACCGGGTGTAAATTTATAAGAACTAAAACGTTCCCTTAATCACCGTTCATCTTTACGAGATCGCAGGCGTAGAAGTGTGTGGATAATCGTGAAGGGCTCGAGCGTTTGTATGTAACCTGTTTGATCACGTTAGCATTTGTATGTCGCGTGTGATAGCTTATCTTCGTGTGTATGAATGCGATTGTATAACCGTGTGGCCATTTACATATTTAAATGGATTTTTGAATTTTCGCATGGATCGCGAGTCTGATGTTTAATATTGAATGTACGGTTCAGAAGCTAGTTTGGATATATCAGTAGTTTCTGACATGTGGCCCTGAAATTTGTAGTCTAGTGTAGTGTGAGCGTAATTTAAAAAAAATAGTCCAACTGAAGGTAGGAACCGAGGATAGCGGCTTTCGGAAGTGATCGATTCCACATAATAATAACACAAGTACTTTGTTTTCTCAAAACTTCATTGGAAAATACTGAACATTTAACGAACGATAGTGAATCTCCGGAGGCGCTTCGCCGAAAACTTGTTTTGCGATGTCTATCATAACCCAAAGTCTACTGGAATAATTGTTTTGATATTTTGCACAGTTCTTCTCCTCATTTCTCAGATAACTACAGGAGCTGGCTTTTTGCAAGATTTTTGAATGTTTCTTAGCCTTTAGAAGCCAAAAGTCCGACCTTTGCTAATAAAAATCAATTAACATATTGCTGTAAAAAGAATAATAGTAAAATTTGAGACGCTGCCTGGGCAATAATGTGAAGAATTGTGAAAAATTTCAGAACGATTGGTTCAAGAGATTTTGAGTTATGGTGTGGACCGCCTCCTGAAAATTCTCTCACCCAATTTCCAATATTTTGCAATGAAAATTCGGGAAAATGTTGTTCAAATGTTGAATAATTGTATGAAAATTAACTGAATAGACCAACATTTTCTGCACAGCACATTTTTGCTATTTTTTCACCGACGACACCTCAGAACCTTCCCTCCCCCCTTAATCGCTGGGGAGTTTTTATGTTTGCTTTTGTGACAAGAATTGTGTTATCGCGCAGTGCAGGAGCGATGTAACTTCGCGTGAATAAACTCGTTTGCGTAACCATGTAAACGATTACATATGTGTGTGATCTTTTGAATGTTCACGCAAAACGCTCTTTTAAAAGTAGGGTTCAGATCTGGAAGGAAGTGAGTTTCATCATAGTATTAGAGTATTCGGTCATGGCAATGCAGGAGTTTGTTTTTTTGTTTTCTTGAGACGAACATTGAAGGCATAGACCTGGACCGTTAGGACCAAAGCTAGGGGCTTCCGCGCGTGACTAATTCATAATCGCGTAGAAACGGGAGTCAGTACAATCGCACTTAAGTGCGAACATATTGACTAGATCACCTGATCGTAGGTGCGCGAATGATCGCGATTGCATGTGTGTATGCGTGACCAGAATTGAATTACCGCGAAGGGCACAAGTGTTTCTATGTTTGTAGCACCGTGTTATTTTTTATTAAAATAGATTCCATACATTGATGTCACACATACATTCCAGATATACCCCATGTTAGCGTGTTTGATCGCGTAAGTCTTTTTATATCACGTATGCTAGCATGTGTAAAAGTTCACGTGTTTGAATCTGTTTGTATAATCGTTAATCCGTTTGAATATTGGCGTAGGCTTTTGAATATTCGCTCGGCCGTCACGCTGATGTTCAATTTTGAGTAAACGGCTTAGATTAAGGAAGAATTCGAGCTCCCCCATTTCACTGGAGTGTCCAACTATGGCACACGGAGACTTGTTCCGTATTTTAGAGTGGGAGCTCCCATGCTTCATGATCTCACGAGAGTGGGCGTTTTAATGTTGGCACATGATGCCGCGTTTATAAGATCGTAAGTGCTACCACATTAACTTAATCACCGGCACGTTTTTATGATTGTGAGATCGTGGGCGAATGGTCGCGTTTGCAACCGGGATTGAATTATCGTGAAATGCTCGAGCGTTTGTATGTTGGATTGCGCGTTCTTTTTTATCGCGTGGTCATTTGTACGCACGCGCTTTTGTGATTTGCCGTGTACTAACGTGTTTCTATAACCGTGTGTTCGTTTGCATATTGCCGTATGCCTTTGAGTTCCACCAAGTAAGAAATAGAAAAAGAAGAAACGAAACATCAAAAAGACATTCATTCATTGTGTACCTGTGAATGGCACACTGGCTTATTTCATGATTAATCCTCACTTAGTTTATACAGCAGATCAAGACGCCTCTCTAAAATTGGTCCCCTTGGCAGGAGCCAACCCGGCCCACTGCACGCTACAGGTCCGGAATACCAATGAACATGAATACATAAAAAAGTTCCTTGCAGATTACCCACGCGATTGATAGTCACCGTCTCGAGCACGGCACAACCCTTAGAAGATAACGATTTAAATTGCTCCCATCCATCTACAAATACACCAATAATGGCGATGATAGCCGGAAAGAGCTCACGCACGTACCTCCTCACAAGCACACCCCGAGTAAGAGTAAAATTTCACCTATCTTCAACCGCATCATTAGACCAATAAAAATCGATCAACAGTGGCAATAAATTTCGCCTGTCCTGCTCCGTTAATGCCTTCCCGTAAAAGCTGGGCGGCAAAAAAAACTATTACTGATTACGGCGAAACGCCGCCCGCGGCCTGTGCCCGCACACTTAGCTAGCTAGCACCACAGCGCAATTGGTTCCTATCACGGCTCGGCAGATCTCGGCTGTTATAACTTGCTGGCCAACTCTGACTGAAACGGTGAAAACTGCGATGACGATAGACGCGAAATTGAATGTCAAATGGCAGGTTTAATTAAAAGTCGTTTGCGCGATACTGATCTGCTGACTCCCCGGTCCGGTCCATGGCAGCGGCAGGCGCTCCCCGAGAGGAGCGTGAGTTCACTGTGATGTCAGAAAAATCAATTTAAAGGAGACCGTGCCGTCGTGGTCGCCGTCGTCGTCGCCGCATCGCTGCTAGTTCGAAATGGCAATCATAACCTCTAAAACTTGTTTGAATGTGACTCGGCTACATATGTATGTGTTCAGTAAATTAATGTGTGCATACACCGAACCGGGCAGTGAGTTTCTAATTTCCCTCCATCACCCGGGTAACGGTACTCCGACGCGAGTCCTAACCTAGGCCAGTGAAAAGCTGAAATTGCAAATGTCGAGTACCCACTCATAAATGCACGGCACTATCGGCGTTACACACGTACAATAGTCATTCTGATGTGCTTTCATATGTGCACTCTACACACCAAGGGACCTCGAAGACCGATGCATGAATTACCCTTTTCTGACGAGCACAATAAAAGTAATAATACTCGGTCGTAGTGGAGGACCCAGGCGAAAAAAAAACGCTGATGCATGGGCAGCTCGCGCAAGCCCGGAATTTTTGTGACACAACCGAACCGCGCCTCACAACTACTCCGCGGAATTGTCCTCCGGTCGAAAAGTGTATCATGTCTCCTCGGCATGCGTTATGAATTAATTTGAAAGATAATACAGCTCATCCGGGATGCGCGAAAAAACTCTGCCGACCAGGAGGCCAGGCGCGCGCGCTCACCCCTCTTTGTTCGTTGACGATTCGGCGCGAGATCTAATGGTTAAAAGGTTCGGTTTGTTTACGTTTCCGGAACACGTTTGGTGATGCGGTGTTCGGAGGACGTCTGTCGCTTGAGAGTTGTAAACGTTGCATATGTAATTGAACCATCGATAGCATTGAGATGGCCTTACTCGTACTACAGGTCCAGCCCAATCCAAGCAATCGACTAACGTTGTTTATTACCCATTACCGATAAAACCCCCGGTCGTACAGCTGCTCACAGCTCAATCATCGGTTATCATCAATTATCCCATCGATTTTAATGAATCTCTTAAAACGCTAGCATGCGCGTCGTGTCAACGCGGCGTCGCATTTGACATTTCTCACATACTTCCAGACCGTAGGCCAATCGGCTACTAGCATCGCGCATTAATAGCACCAGATTGTTTATAGTAATTTTCCAATTGAGTTATATTCTGCTCTGCTCGCGCTGTCCGGATTAGTAATAAAAGCCTGATGGCTCTTGGAAAGTCTCTCCGGTCCCTGAGGCCGCACAGAGCAAACGCTCCGGCAACGCGAGATAGATACAGCCGAGGACGAGTGCCATTCGTTATCGATACACAAAGCATCAAAACGAAAAAGCCGCCGCCTTGCGACCAGGCCGCTGCACTTCTGCCGTTGATTGTTGCCGCCGCTCCATTAACCGAGGATTGAACGCGTCGGCTAAAATGTCAAGCATGCAACGATCCCACTAAATAACTGTTTTTTTACGTCTTTCTCTCTCTATCTCTCTCCATACGCGCTCTTTCCTACCACCGCACCGCGGTCCACCAGTTGTCGGCGACAATTGCTGGCTATCATTTGAATTGGTTAAGATTCTCCGGCATACATCGGCAACTGCGGGTGTAAATAGGAGCGCAGGGGGCACATTCACCCATGAGTTTAACATGTGGCCGTTTAGCTTATTATCTGCAGGTCGTTTGTTTGGTATCATTTCTAGCGCTCACATCCTGCCGGGTGGTGGTGTCAAGAAGAAAGTAAAAGCTTGAGGCACAAGTGCGCTAATTGAAAACGGCAAGATTTGAATTGGCCACACCGAGAGTCGGTGGTTGTTCGTAGCCTCAATCTAGTTGGAGAAACATAACCTCACCGGCGTTTCGTTTGCTGAAAAATAAAAAAAAACAAATTTAAAGCAGCCCCCCATTGTTTGTTTGAGTTCACGCCGTGTGCCGGTTGGGTCGGGTTCGGAGCGGCCGTTGAACGCGGGAGCTACAGTAATTAATTCGGACGCCAAAAGCGATGCGGTTTAATTAGCTCTAAAAAGGCTGTTGTAACAATTAGGCAAATCAAATTCACATCAATTATGTGTTCGTGGGTGCTACCCGTGTTGGTTTAGTTGCAGTTTTTTTCGGCGGTCTGCGACAGACTGTTGACAAGCAAAAAAAACTAAACAACTGAACTAGTTCTACACTTAATTATGGAGCACAGCGGAATTCGCGTCCACGTGATGCAATGCTTGTTTCTCATCATAATTTTTATGCTTCGATTGCAATGGATTTTCCCATCATCCCCCCTCCGGGTGCGTTGATGATTTAGTTGTATGTTGTTATGAGCGAGTAAATAACAATGATTCCATCGGTGAAGCTCCCAAGCTTTTGATAATAGGGTAAGGCAGGGCCCATGCATGCTTTGTAACAATTTCACAAGACGAGACTTGAGCAAATAAATGTTTTGTTATTGAAAGTCTACACACTTTGCTGAAGATGCAAAATCCATCAAACAAGCCATTTTTGCGATATGTTAAATTTTATTCATTCGTATTTTTTCTAAACAGGTCGTATTGAAAAACGTGAGCTAATGTGAAGAACTGATTACACAAAATGGGATTATTACTAAATGAAAAGAACTATGCAACACTAAAGTGAAATTAAAACAGAGTTCACTGGAAAATAGGCATGACATTAGCCTTGGAATTTGGCGAGATCATTTTTTTTATCTTAAAGATGTAAAATATGCAAAAATTTAAAAATCATTTTAAATTTTGCACTGCAATGCCTCTCTGACTGGAAATTTACAACAATTAATCAAATAGTTGTAAGGCTATGTCTAGGAACTAAAGAAGAATAATTTAACAGCTTAAGTTTATTAAAATGAAAGAAAAAAATATGTCCCGATTTTGTCAGTCCAAAATACTCCAAGGGGCCGATAAAAACGGGTCTTCGCTGTAT
Organism: Topomyia yanbarensis; assembly: GCF_030247195.1. NCBI lineage: Eukaryota > Metazoa > Arthropoda > Insecta > Diptera > Culicidae > Topomyia > Topomyia yanbarensis. Next base: position 164,776,279 of record NC_080670.1, read on the forward strand.
TAAGTGTACCGTTCCAATGTAGCTCTAAAAGGCTGTTGTAATAATTAGGCAAACGTTTTCGTTGGAACGAGCGTTTATATGTTAGCGCTTGAAACCGCGTTTTTAAATTTATAGGTATTAAATCGTTCACTTAACATCCGGGGTGTTTTCATATTCGGAAGATCGCGGATGTATGTGTGCGAAGATGATCGCGAAAGGCTCGAGCGATTGTATGTTAACTTGTTTCATCTTGGGTTGTGGTATCGGTAATAAAAATCACGGTAATATCCATTGTTGGTACCGAAACACCAGTACTAAGCAAAATCAAGTACTGACATTTTCGGTACCGTGTAAAACTTTATATGAGAATGTAGATTAATAAAGGGACCCGTTGCAAAAGATCAGTCAGCAAAGAGACGTTTAAATATATTAATTGTCTGCTAGATCAACGATTCCCAACTTTTTTCGGGCAATGGACCCCTTCTAAATCGTCATGAATTGTTGCGGACCCCACGGGTTATTATCGATTTTTATTTTGATGTTTAATTTATTTGACTCGGCTAAATGCATTAGCAGAATTGAACCATGGATTTTTTTTTGTTTTTACATGATGTAAAAATAAACAACTTGTCCGTCGGGTATTGTTGACGTATCTTGCTGCTGCATGTTGAGATCCTTTTTCTAGCTGCGTTGTTCACCGCAACTAGGAGGTCAGTTCGTTTGCGTTTTCTCGCGTTAGCGTTCACGTCTGTTTTATTCGGTGCTGCTTTTATGATGTTTGCGATAGAAAGTTCTTGTTTGTTTCTGGTCCTTAAGGGTCCATCTTTGTTGGTGCTGTGCTGGTTGTTGGTTTGGAGATACTAAGCACAATCATTGTTATTTCGTTTGTTGGTACGGCCAGGTAGTTTCGAGAATAATAATTGTAATAGGTATATTTTTCTTCGCGACTTCGGAGCATGGCTTTCCGTAATGTACGGCCTGGTTACAGAACTGGCACAGAGAAATCTGAATCAGCTGCAGATCGTTATTTGCTTATAGTTAATGTCTCCCTCTCTTTTGGCTTCCAAGGCCTTATACGAAGGGATAGATTCGGTTAACCGCATTTTAACTACACGAACACCGTTGGGGATGGCAGTGGAAAAATTTCCTCAAGTGCGTTTATAGCGGATTCCATTTCTCCGTATTTTGACATGCATCTTTAAACAGGTCTTTTGGTCTAGTGCGCGAAGCCAGGTTGTGTAGGCGTACTTCAATTTCATCGTCATCCATATATACAATCTTGGTTCTAACATTGTCATATTCGACGCTGTATTGCTTGTTCTTCTTCTTAATGATGCTTTCAGCGTTAACTAAATTTCCAAACGTTATCAATATAGAGTTTCTTATGTGGTGTAGCTGTATATATGTCACTTTCTCGAGATTAAGCTCCATTTTCATATCTAGGTCTGAGACGGGTTTGTTTACAGTCAATTGAATTTGTGTTTTCCGTACGACACGCGCTTTTATTTTATGGCAAGTGTTTATTTCACTGCCGAAGCCGACGATATAATACTGTTTCTGATCATCGATTTCGAACGATATATTATTTTCATTCTGTTCCAAAAAAGTTTTAAATTTCAAAATCCATGCGGAAAACATGTTCATCTTCGCGAAGCCCCAGCAACTTTTTCACGCCCCCCTAGGAGCCCGCAGAACACAGGTTGATATGAGTGACACATCATCATAGAACTTTAACATTATTAACTCTCATTGCACTGAACGGTACGTTTTAATTCCTGCACTATTCGAAAATAATTTCAACGATATTGTATCAAGTTTCGGAGTACTCACATATAACATTAATACCGGAAAAATAAATTTTGTTTTTTATATTGGCGACATTCTGATTGGTATACATTATTCACTAGGTGGTGTTCTAATAAGACTATGACCTAATTCACGTCTGTATTTGGTTTGTTCTTAAATTTTTACCTATGAATGAACGAACTCCGATACTATTTTGGAGAACAGCTTCGAATAAAATGATTTGTAATTTTTTGGCGAGTAGAAAAGACAGGAAATCCAAAAAAAAAAAGAAAAGCAAGAAGCCTTGATATGCATAAGAGAAGAGCAGGCAAACCGCATTACGTGCGAAACCGTGCGAAAGATTAGCAGCACGAGAATGGCGGGAGGAAATGCGAGCAATCCGCTAGAATTTACTGCCATATGCTAGTTTTGATTTACTGCTTTTTAAAAGGGTGTCTCGCATGTATCAGTTGTTCAGATGCTAAAAGAGAGTGAGTTCCCTCGTATCACTAGAGTTCCACTTGATGTCTAGTTTTTTTTATTTCGATTATAGAGGTTTTAACCTTAAGGTCATTCGCCTCTTCGCAACGCAGGTGAGCTGCGTACAAGGCTATCGATTTACCAACTACGCTATGCCCGTCCCCCTGATGTCTAGTGTATAAGGTATAATTTCATGTTCGCGTTAGTGACCAGAATAGTATTATCGCACAGGATCCGAGCGTTTGTATGTAAACGGTTTTGATCGCGTGGGCGTGTGTTGCAATTGCATGTTTCGCGTGTATAAATTCGTTTGAATAACCACACACCTAGAAAAAAATCGTGTAAATGTACGTCTCCTGGCCCTGACATATCTAGCGCCAAGAATGTAGTTTGATTTGAATTTTACATGATATTGAATTTCGCAAATCGCGTAATTTTACTTTCGCATATGGCGTTTGCTTTAAATGTGGATAAGTGTAATTTTATGGCTACACATGGAAAGCACATCTTTCATGGAAAATTAAACGGAACTCTTATATCTCGTCATTTCGTGAATT